>NC_057810.1:656276352-656322334 GCF_018294505.1 Triticum aestivum
GAAACAAAAATCCCGCGTGTATATCCGGACATTTTATGTGCGTTCACAAGGTTTCAGTGAAAAACGACGTTTTTTGTGGCTTGTGTAAAAAAGATAAAGAAATGCCTCGTGAATAGTTAGAATGAAGCATCAGAAATTGTCTTTTTTACACAAGCCACAAAAAACGTCGTTTTTCACCGAAACCTTGTGAACGCACATAAAATGTCCGGATATACACGCGGGATTTTTGTTTCGAATTTTTCAACTTCTAGGAATTTGGATTTCGACAATGGGTGCATGTGCACCTAGGAGCCAAAACGCCACTCCCGTAGGGCTCTGAGAATCAATTTCTTCATTAATTTCTTCACACTTAAAGGGTTAGTCTTCATCGATTGAATAAAAACGTTACTTTGTGTGTTGCGCATCTAAGTCATCAAGTCATCATAAGTGTTAGGATGTGTGTCCATTTCAGAGAACATTCGAAGATTTTAGGATATTTAGCTCACACCTCAACTTGCTAAATCTCTTCTCATCCAAGGGCTTGATGAAGATATCGGCCAGCTGATCTTCAGTGCTAACGTGGTCGATGGAGATGTCTCCCTTCAGCACATGGTCATGAAGAAAATGATGACGAATCTGGATGTGCTTTGTCTTCGAGTGCTGAACTGGGTTATGAACAATCTTGATAGCACTCTCATTGTCACAGTAGAGAGGCACATTCTTCACGTTGATGCCATAGTCCTTAAGTGTTTGCTTCATCCATAGTAGTTGAGCACAGCACGATCCAATAGCAATGTACTCAGCTTCTACAGTGGAGATTGATACGCAGTTCTGTTTCTTCGAGGACCAACAGACCAAGGATCGTCCGAGGAAATGACATGTGCCTGACGTTGACTTGCGGTCCACGCGATCGCCAGCATAGTCAAAGTCTGAATATCCAATGAGATCAAAAAAAGAGCCCTTGGGATACTATAATCCAAGTGTTGGTGTGTGAGCTAAGTATCGAAGAATATGCTTCACAGCCTTATGGTGTGATTCCTTCGGTGTAGCTTGAAATCGGGCACACATGCCAACACTAAGCATAATATTCGGCCTAGATGCACATAGGTACAATAAAGAGCCAATCATGGAGCGGTATACCTTTTGATTGAAGTCTTTACCATTTTCATCAGTGCATAGACGGCCATTTGTGGGCATTGGAATTTTGACCCCTTTGCAATCCTGCATGCCGAATTTCCTCAATACGTCCTTGAGGTATTTCTCCTGAGAAATTAAAATCCCATTGCGTTGTTGACGAATTTGAAGACCTAAAAAGAATTTCAATTCTCCCATCATAGACATTTGATATTCTTCACTCATCATATAGGCAAATTCATCACTATATCGTTGGTCAGTACAGCCAAAAATGATATCATCAACATATATTTGGCACACAAACAATTCATCATCATAAGACTTAGTGAAAAGAGTTGGGTCGAGTGAACCGGGTTTGAAGCATTTCTTCATGAGGAATTCCTTCAAAGTATCATACCATGCCCGAGGGGCTTGCTTGAGGCCATACAGGGCCTTGTTGAGTCTGAAGACTTTGTCAGGATTCTTTGGATCTTCAAAACCTGGGGGTTGAGCAACATATACTTCTTCCTCAAGCTTATCATTGAGGAATGCACTTTTCACATCCATTTGTTGTAAGATAATATCATGATGGTTAGCATAAGCAAGTAATATGCGAATAGCCTCAAGTCTAGCAACAGGTGCAAAAGTTTCATCAAAGTCAATTCCTACAACCTGTGTGTAGCCTTGTGCTACAAGCCGTGCCTTATTCCTCACCACAAGGCCATTCTCATCTTGCTTGTTGCGGTAGATCCACTTTGTGCCAATAATGTTGTGCTTGCGAGGATCTGGACGTTTGACCAGTTCCCAGATGTTGTTGAGCTCGAACTGATGTAATTCTTCTTGCATAGCTTGAATCCACTCGGGCTCCACAAATGCTTCATCTACCTTAGTGGGCTCTGTGATAGAGACAAAAGCAAAGTGCCCACAAAAATTAGACAAATGTGAAGCTTTTGAGCGTGTGAGAGGACCTGGTGCTTCAATGTCATCGATGATCTTCTCAATTTGCACTTCGTTTGCAATACGAGGATGAGCGGGTTGTCTTCGAGGAATTTGGTCCGCATTCTCTTCAGGAGCATTTTCCTCAACACCATTTTCTTCAGGTGCGCCAGCTCGACGTTCATCACGATCTGGAATGAATTCTTCAGCAGATTCTTCAGTGGGAATGACATCCTCAGTAGCTTTGAACTTGATAGAATCCTCAGGTGTTGGTTCATCTATCACAGAAGGTAGGTGCTCTCTTTGCAAGCCATTAATTTCATCGAACCGCACATCTACAGTTTCAACAACCTTGTGAAGAACATTGTTGAAGACTTTGTAGATGTGCGAGTCCTTTCCGTAACCTAGCATAAAACCCTCATGTGCTTTCGGCGCAAATTTAGAATTGTGATGAGGATCTCTAATCCAACATTTATCACCGAAGACTTTGAAGTAACTCACATTGGGTTCTTGTCTATGAGGAGTTCATAGGCGGTCTTCTTGAAGAAATTGTGAAGATATACTCTCTTGATGATGTGGCACGCGGTGTCAATAGCCTCAATCCAGAACCGACGAGGTGTCTTGTATTCATCAAGCATAGTGCGAGCCATCTCAACAAGAGTTCTGTTCTTGCGCTCCACGACGCCATTCTGCTGAGGAGTATAAGGAGCAGATAACTCATGAGTAATACCAAGTTCATTAAGATAGTCATCAAGACCGGAATTCTTGAACTCGGTCCCATTGTCACTTCTGATGTGCTTGATCTTCACACCAAAGTTGGTTGAAGCCCTCGAGGAAAATCGTTTGAAGACTTCCTGCACCTCATGTTTGTAAGTGACAATGTGCATCCATGTGTAACAAGAATAATCATCAACAATAACGAAGCCATATATAGATGCATCAGTTGTAACAGCAGAATAATGATTAGGACCGAAGAGATCCATGTGAAGCAATTCAAATAGTCGAGTGGTAGTCATGATAGTCTTTGCTGGATGCTTGGCCTTGGTCATCTTTCCTGCTTCACAGGCTCCGCATAAGTGATCCTTGAGGAATTTGACATTCTCAATGCCAATGACATGCTTCTTCTTCGCAAGCGTGTGCAAATTCCTCATGCCAGCATGACCAAGTCGTCGATTCCATAGCCAGCCTTCTGAAGCTTTTGCAAGTAGACATACGGTCGGTTGTGGTCCTGTAGATGAACAATGTACAAGTCTCCTCTCCTAAAGACTTCGAAGACTTTGGAATTGGCAGCTTCCATGATCACAACACAATGATATTTGCCAAAGACAACAACCATATCAAGATCACAAAGCATTGAGACAGACATGAGGTTGTATCCTAAGGACTCGACAAGCATGACTTTGTCCATGTGTCGATCCTTTGAGATCTCAACCTTACCTAGACCCAATACCTGACTTTTGCCTTTGTCAGCGAAGATGATATGCTTCAGATGTGATGGTGATAAAGGAGCATCCATCAATAGATTCTTGTCACCAGTCATGTGATTTGTACATCCACTATCAAGGACCCACTCATTGGGCTTTGGTTGATCATCCTGCAAATGAATTAGTGCAGCTTACGAACTCATATACTTCATGAGTGAAGAATATGACATCAATATCATCAGATCAATTTCTTAGAGCAATAGAACAGATAACCAGTATGAGGACGTGTGAAATGAAAATTCATTTCATCATGATTAGTCTGCGTCCTTTCAGGCACTGTTCAGGTCTTCAGAAAATTCTTCAGATGTTTTGAGCACGTCTGGAGACCTGACCCTGCATAAGAGATTAGTTATTTTTCTTCACCACCCATATCTGAAGGGGTGGCAAAGAATTCATCACTCTGCGAGCACCATATGAGAAAGGTGGCATAGACGCCAGTCCGCTTAATTTCATATAAGAGGGGTTAGGGTAAGCATATGAATAAGCAGATAAATTCTTCGAGGACTTATGAACATAATGATTTGAAGAATAATGCTCATATTCATAGCCCTTAGCTCTACCCTATGAAACATAAGGGTTAGCATGATGATGATCATATGAGGACTTTGATCCTTTTGAGGAATTTGATCCGCATGAGGAATTTGGTCCGTATGAGGACTTGGATCCATATGAAGAATTTGGTTCATATGAAGAATTTCATCTAGAGTTCCTATTCTTCACAGGTGGTGTCCTGAGGACATTCACCTGAAGACTTTCAAGGAAACTTTTGGGAACCTAGATTTTCTTCATAGGGGAACCGTTCCTGCAGTTAGTGCCAACATATCTAGCAAATACTTCACCATTCTGATTTTTGAACAGTTTATAGTTGGAGTCAAATGACTCATCAGAAGAATGAGGAGATTCACATGTAAAGACAGATAGGTTGGATGGATCAACTGGAGGTCCCTTTGCAGCAACCCATGAGGTTTTGGGGTACTGCTCAGGCTTCCAATATGTTCCATCAGCATTGAGTTTCCTCTCAAAGGCAATACCCTCTTTCCTAGGGTTTCTGTTGAGGATCTGCTTTTTAAGCACATCACAAAGAGTCTGATGCCCTTTGAGGCTTTTGTACATGCATGTCATGTACAATTCCTTCATCCCTGCATCATCAGTGATACTAGCAATGTCCTCTAATGAGGAATTAGTGATAGCAGAGACAGATGAAGAATTTGTAGCATTAGAAGCATTTGAACATTCGGGTGAAGAATTAGCAGTTTCACGTTCAATGCACTTCAGACATGGAGGGATAAATTCTTCCTGAGTAGCGTTGATTTGTTAAGCAAGTAATAAATCACGCTCCTTCTAAAGATCTTCATAATCCACTCTTAGATTTTCAAGATCTTGCTTTCTTTGAAGAGATAAAGAAGAAAGCTTCTCGTGATTAGATAAGAGAGTGTTATGATGACCTTGAAGGGCGTCAAACTTGGATTGAAGTCTCTGAAGACTCTCAGCCAAAGCTTTTGACTGATCCATTTCTTCACCCAACATAGCATCGCTCTTGTTTAGCATGTATTGAACTTTTTCCAAAGCTTTTTGTTGTTTAGTGGCAAGGGAAGCAAGTTTGACATAGCTGGGGCCAAACTCATCACCTGATTCATCATCACTAGATTCGGAAAGATAGCATTTAGTTACCTTGGCACCCTCGGTGCAAGGTAACTAAAACTCCAGGCGGTTAAACCAAAATCACACAGAACAAGGGAGTACCTTGCTCTGATACCAATTGAAAGTGCGTTATATCGAGTAGAGGGGGGTGAATAGGCGATTTTTATGAATTTTTAACTGAGGAATTTGCTGGTGAGGAAATTCCAAAATGAAGAACTACTAGCAGCGGAATAAGTACTCAAATGTAAACATAATAAAACACAAGCATGGTCATCATGATGGAATGAAGACAAGTACAGAGTACAGAAAGTGTAAACACAGGATAACACAGAAAGAAGATGGACAGACTGAAGAAACTGAACTGAGAAAATTGAGAAAGTCTTCAGTCAAAGTCTTCAAACAGATATGAACAGGCACACAACAACAGACATGAGGAAATGAAAGAGTTGAGGAAATAGAACCAGTAAGCTTGGTGAAGACAATGATTTGGTAGATCAGTTCCAACTGTTGTCTCAGTTGTACGTCTGGTTGGAGCGGATGAGTATTTAAACTCGAGGACACCCAGTCCCGGACACACAGTCCTCACTGTATTCTCCTTGAGCTAAGGTCACACAGACATCGCCCAATTACTCGTGGTAAGTCTTCAGGTGACTTCCAAACCTTCACAGACTAGGTCACTCGGCGATTCACAATTCCTCTTGGATGCTCTAGACCATGACGCCTAACCGTCTGGAAGAAGCACAATCTTCAAAGGTAACAAGCGTTGGATCCACGCAGGATCAATCTCTTCAGTGATGCTCAATCACTTTGGGTTTGTAGGTGTTGGGTTTGGGTTTTCCTCACTTGATGATTTTCGCTCAAAGTCCTCGGATGATGGGATGCTCTCAAATGACAAGTGTCAGTTTCTCTCGGAGCAGCCAACCAGCTTGCGGTTGTAGGGGGCGGCTATTTATAGCCTAGGGAGCAGCCCGACATGATAAGACATAAATGCCTTTGTCTGATATGACTGTTAGGAGGGTAGATATTTTGGGACAGCTGGTGCATAGCACATCAACGGTCGGAATATTTAACTCTCAAATTCCTCAGGGCTTTCATGTTCCTCACTGTGTAGGCAATTCGCACTGGCGAATTCCTAACTCCTCAGTCAGAACAAATTCCTCAGAGACCAGAAGAACTTCGTCTCTGTCACTGAAGAATATGACTGAACTGTATGAGATTTCCAATGGCTTCACTCGAAGGGATTGGTAGGTGTAGGATTTTGAGTTGAGCATCACATGGAAATTTTTCCTTAGTATTTCCTCGACCCCCTTTAACAGTACGGTGTTTCCTATGACTCAAGAAAGAGAAAATGAAACTATAAAAACAGTCTTCACGCTTCATGTTCCTCGAATGATTGCCAAGTCTTCAAGGTTACACCAATTTCTTCACTTTCAAAGTCTTCAGAAAATCAAAGTCTTCAGTTGAAGAACTTCATTTTTAGGGGTCGACTTTCTCTGTAAATATCAAACTCCTCATAGACTTATAGACCTGTGTACACTCACAAACGCATCAGTCCCTTAACCTATAAGTCTTCAATACACCAAAATCACTAAGGGGCACTAGATGCACTTACACCCCGCCGCGCTGCCCGTCTCCTCCCCCTCCTCTTCGGCCGAGCTCAGCGACATCTCCAGCGTCAGCCACCTCGTCCTCCTGGCATCTTCGCCTCGTTCGCCCTGCCCCTCTCCCGCGGCCGTCCCACCTCCTCCGTCCCCAACGGTACCTTCTCCGCTGCTGCCAGACTCGCCTGCGTCTGAGCCCCCTCCCCTCGGGTCTCCCCCAGCGGACCCCCCTGGGGAGGACGCGCCGTCGTCCCCCGCCCCTCCACCGGCGCCTGCTCCTGCCCGGGCGGGGTCTGGTACCCTGCTGGAGCCTCCGGCGCCAGCGTCCCCACCTTGCCTGCTCCTGGCGGCCTCCGATGATGTGGTCAACCCCGTCGCCTCCCACCCGCCTCGGTCGGTGTCGTACGTCCGTCGGGCTCGGGCCTCATCGACTCCGGTGACTGCCTCCCGCCGCAGTGCCCGTCTCGACGCGGACCGCCCGGCCGGCTTCCCAGCACCGTCCATCTCCGAGCGGGCTGAGATCCGGGCTGCGGCCCGGAACCTCGAGACAGGTGCGACCGACATCCCCTCCAGTTCTTCCAGCTGTTCGTTTTCTGCGCTCGAAGCGGTCCCGCTCGGCCGCCTTGCCAAGGTGGCCCTAGACTCGTCTGTAGTTTTCAGGGGGAAGTGGGTCCCCTCTTAGAGCAGTGATGGCCAATGTCCTCGTGGCAGGAGTCGTGGGACACGTCCTCTGGGCAGGAGTCATGGGACCCAACCCCGGGGAAGGTGTCATGGGAACCGAGCCCCGTGCAGTGGGCAAGGGAGGGGTGGGAGGAGCCGGCCAGGGGGGGTCGTCCCCAGACTCAGTGGAGTCGTCGTCGGAGGCCTCGGAGCGAGGTGAACTGCTGCAGGAGCGCCTGGGGGAGCCATAGGGGGGAGCACCCCCACCAGCCCCAGTTGCGGAGTCTACACCTCCACCATCATCCGGGCTGAGGAGATCGGTGGGAGTCCCACCCTCAACCGAGATGCGTAAGTCGTACCCAACATCGTTGAAGAACATCATGATCGTCGTCTTGAGCTTGGCGGGGTCTGGAGAGTTGATCTGCACAGGCACAGCAGGGCCCTCAGAGTAAGTAGACTTGCAATGAATCCACAATTCATAAAATCCGCGGGTAGTTGGGACAGACACAGCTCTAAGGCTGTTCTTATATATCCTATTTTTTCAAAGATTTGGTGGTGTTTCTATTGCATTGAAATATGAGAGTCTCACTGTAAATTGACGAAATAGTTGGCCTCAGAGTTATACTGCGACATACATACATGTATTTGTCATTGCTGTATCAATAGACAAACTAACATGTTTTACTCCATACATACGAAATAGTAGGCCTCAGTTTTATACTGTTGACATATATGTATTGGTCATTGGCTCATTGCTGCACCAGTAACAAAATAACATGTTATGTTCATCAAATTTGTGTGTGCAAAGGTTGAACTCTGTTACTAAGTTAACACAAAGCATCACTTGGATGACCTTTTGCGAGAAAATAAATCAAAAGCTTAGCATTATATTTGGATGTATTATATTCTTTGTCTGGCCATGAACTTCATATTTGAATATCTGTTGAGTGTTGGTGATTGATGTTGTCGCTTTGTAGGTGGGTGCCACGAGATATTTAGAAAGATTGATCACAAGAGGAGTGATGACATGGATTACGAGCGTTGTCACGCATGTAGTGACCGTATCAAGCATCCGAATGGGCAACTGTTTGATGGAGGGCATAACAGCAGCAGGATGCCATACTACTCTGCCTAACCTAAGTATTTTAGTGCATCCTTGAAAAGACGTAAGTTGTCAAGGCGTGGGGAACTTGGATGCAACTTAATGTAGTGCATTTATAATGTATGCTCCCAGTGCATCGATAAGTAATGCTTGTATTATATAGGTGAAGCTAAGCTGGTATATATGCTACTACTAGTACTGCATCGGTGATGCTAAGTTATTATACGTGGCGTGTGGGTAATATTAACAAGTTAATCTAATGATGGTCAAATCTGAAAGGACTTCCCATCTAAGGTTTGGCAGCTCATTACTTCTTTTTTCATATATAAAAGGTGATATTGGTGATTTTATTTGTGTTCGCTAGTGTCCGGATCAGTAAGACTTGTTCCGTATTAAGAATTTGCACTTTATTTGAACAAAATTTATGTAACTTAACAGAGATTAATAAACTCATAAAAACAATTAACAACATCCTAATGGTATTTTAGTTACACATTTTGAACTAAATCAAAAGGGTGACGCAGTGGCTCCCCCCTAAAAGTAAAGAACGCACATGCTGAACCCTCTATATCTACTATCTTGCGCGCGCGTCGATGGAAGAGGTGCCGCAGTTGGGAAAGAGATAGACGGCTCGGGGATAGGAACGGGAGATAGAGAGGAGACCCAAAAAAGATCACCAAGTTGGCGTGGCAACGAAAACAAGATAGTCAACTAGTAAAAACCGGTCACACATGTGAAAAAGAAACAGCTTCCGGCGGGGTCAAGGGGGGGGGGGTCTTTTGAACGGTTTGATAAGTTGGAGGTGTGGAAAAATTTGAGGGGGTATCTTAAACTGTATGGTTAGTTGAGGGTTGTAAAGTGGACTTTTCTCAATGTGATAAGAGACTATAAATGTGAATGCTTTTTGTTCTGGAAATAAGGTCATCTAAATAAAATACATACTGCCTTAAATTGATATGACCCAAACGTCTATTAGGGAGCTACTTCATTGAAGGAGGGGATGCTCAGAACAATATATGGATGCACATGTGCTTCTGATGGCATTACTGAACTGCATGGAATCAACATGGTTGTGGGATCACATGGAATTCAGACGTTAATGTAACAACACTCCTATATAAGCATGAAAAGAGAGACGGAAAATTACTATTATTCAAAAATAAAAATAACTTTTTTAGCATCTGCACACCTAACTCGAGAATCGAGTAGAATAAGTCTCCGCTAGGTTCATATCAGCATATCATGTACACAAGCAATGTACATAGGTTGTGCGCTCTACTAGAATTACTTTCTACAATGACGATGGAACCCACGGGGAATCTTGGACTTGGAAGCATCAGGATTTGCAACCACGCTACTCATGGTCTGCCTACGAAGTAACATCACCAAAATGGTCGGATAAAGATACAATCATGTTCTAGAATCTGTCAAGTAATTAGCGCGTCTGACCAATTCAGTGGGTTATGGGCTGACCCTCAACAAACTGGGCTTGAGTTATGGGTTGGTTGTTGTAGAGGGCTTGACCTAGTTGTGCATGTTATTAGAACTTGTTACTTGCATCATGTCAGCTTGCACAATTAAAAGCCATGTCATCTAAAAAAGGTACAAATAAAGCCCAACTTATATTATAAAGCCCCAACCACCATGGCGCTTGCATGAAGGATTAAACTTCTGTTTGATATTTTCGATCAGTGCAAGCTGATGGGGCATGATTTTCTCACTTGTGAGGTGCTGAAAAAAAAATACTCGCTTGCAGAGTGCGTAAGTACTATCATCTTGCGATATCGCTTACAGAAAAGGCCTCCTCTATTTATTTTTCCTTAGAGAAGATATATGTGTATGTCTAGAGCAGAAACCTTTTTAAAGAATACTAAAGGCAGGTTTGAGTAGGGATGGCAATGGGTACCCATTACCCATGTACCCTGCGGGTAAAAACCCTTTTAGGGTAAGGGTATGGGACAAAAAATTACCCATGGATATATAAGTAGGGAAATGTTAAACCCATCGGGTAGAGTGGTTATGGGTATGGGATCATATAACCCATACCCACATACCCATGTACCCATATAAAATATATATGAACTCAAAATTATCTGTATACTTTCTCATGAATTTGTGAGCTCAAAATGTAGGACTATGTGATGATGTTTCGATGTGTTGTTTACGAGAATGTGATTTTGTTTATCAAATATGTTGTTGTTTAAAAGTGTGCGTTGTTGTTATAATCTGTTGTTGTTTAAGATCATAATTATATTATTGTTTATGACTATGAGTTGTTCAAATTGACGCTTTGCAAACATGTGTAATTTTACCCGCGGGTACCCATCTACCCTATCGGGTAATGGGTATGGGAAAAAATTATACCCATTGGCGGTTATGGGTATGGTTGACAGGTAAGCTCAGAGAGGACGGGTAAGGGTATGGGGTAGCTCCACCCGTACCCAAACCCTGCGGGTGCCATGCCTAGGTTTGAGTTTGTCGAACTCAACTGTCTTGTGACAAATAGTGCTTGGAGAGTTGTTAGTGATTGCCTGCACACCCGCGTGTGTTGTGTGCATGCATACTTGCTTGCTTGCACCATTACGCGATGCCAGTCACCGCTGACATCAATCGATGCATCACAAAAGAAATGGTGTCCTTGGAACTGGAAGGCAAGAGTGTATGGGGGATGGAAGACACATGCATTGACCCGTTTGCTGGTCTGTGTGCGTTTAGCCGGCCCCAACTACTTAAACTAATATGGTCATTTCGGACAAACTTGGATCGTATGATCAATGAGGTCGCTTTTGTCATCGTTGAAGAAATTAGGTGGCGGCCTAGAAGGGCACCATTGATTTACCAACAACACAAATGTGTTGATTAGTATGATCATCAAATGATCAGGATAAATTACATCACGAAACCCATAGCATGGTATGGATTTCTTGCGACGGAAGTCAAGCTAGCAGTATGAACATGTTATCATTAATTAGAATCAGAGTAGATTTGACATGGTATAGATGCCACTTATTGCAAAGGTCCGAACACATATTCATCCTATTTGGCGCTTCTAGCGCCCGTTTAATGCATTTTGCAAATGGGCGCTTAAAGCACTCCAAGCTGGGCCGGCTCATTGGTGCGGGCATGGGGGTTCGAACCCGCAACCCCTTCGTTTCGAGCGCTCCGCTCTAACCACGAGGGCATCCCCCACTGGAGTAAAGATACTTCCTTTTTTTCTTTAGTTCAGCTTATTCTTTTTCTTTTCTCTCATCCTTTTTTGTTTTCTTTAATGCACGTTATTAAAATTTTGTGAACCTTTTTTTCTAAATTGATGAATTTTCTAAAATTAGATGTATTGTTTTTCAAATTTGATGGAAAATTTTCAAATCTAATGAACTTTTTTTCCAATTCCATGAACTTTTTTCAATATCTGTAAACTTTTTAAAAATTGTGAACCTTTTTTTAGATCACTGTGAATCTTTTTTCATATTTTATGTACCCTTTTTTCACTTTCGTGAACTTTTTTGTATTCAATTTTTTTTTATTTCTCTCTCTCTGTGTGTGCGCGCGCGCGCGCGCGCCTATGTGTGTCACAAACTCACAACATCATACCTCTCACTCTGTCACTCTCCGCCCTATCCTTCCAAACTTCGTTTGCCAACAGCTACTTCTTTGAAGTGGGGCGTGGGGTGCTCAAAACAATATATGAATGCCATATGCTCCGTATGGCAGTATTTTATTGCATGGAAGCAACATGGTTGTTGCACCGCATGGTATCAAAAGTTAATTCGAATAGTGCTCATATAAATGTGGACATATGGAACTAGATTATTATTCACAAACCCATGTTGCGCACCTGAGCTGAGCAACGAGTATGTCTTTGTATTGCGAGCTAGGTTCATATCTACACACACAAATTTGCGTTTCGATAGAATTGTTTCTGCAAGTCCATTGAAACCCATGGACATTTTAGGAGTTGGAAGCATCAGGAGTTGTGATTAAGCTGTCCTTTCTTGTGCAGCACGAAACATCACCATGATGTTTAGCTTGAGATGGAGTCTTGAGCTTCGATTCCGGCCGTCTTGGCCGTGTAATCCTCAGCTTTGTGAGTCGACCATGCGTAGACTATTCTTGGTGGCTCGTTACTCGCACTGCTCAACCACTCTCCAACGCTCAACTAAACTAAATTGTGGGTCAGTGACTCCATCGGTGTGGTTGTGATGAGCTGCGTCGATCCCAGGAAAAGGATCTGGTGGTTATCAGCAAGGATTTGGCAGGAGAGGTCGTAGTGAACGGTTGATTAGCTAACACCGTGTTCCACGGGCACTCTAAATGTGGCAGGATGTAGATCAACGGCGACGCCGGCCGGTCCCTGTTCCATCGACGTCAATCGCAAAAGAGAAGCTGTTCCTTGGAAGGAAGACACGATCGTATGTATCGAATCTCGAACACATATGCATCAACCCGTTTGCCGGGCTGTCTGTCTTTAGCCGTCTACTCAAACTAACACCATCGATACGGTCACACACTTGCATCGTGTACTCAATAAATGTCTCTTTCGTCGTTGCCGAAATCGGGCGGCGGCTGAGAAGCACACGTTGCATCCATAACGAAGCCATGAAGGGAGATTAACTATCCCGATCTCATCCGATCTTCAAACCATCGATGCATTGCACGCATGGAGGTAAAGCTAGCCTAGCTTGTCATGCATGCATGGATTGCCTGCACCAAGGGATTAACAGAATTTTTTTGGTCTTACACCAAGTACTTGCGTGTCATCGCTACGGGATCATATCACTGAGTTGACAGGAGACGTGCACGGATAAGCTTCCGTGTCATGTAGAGTACACTACAACTCTACAATTGTCGCTATGGATTTGTGTTCATATTTTGGATATGTCTTCGGATGTTCGTGCTTTTGTCAGGGTGCAGAAAAGAGTGGCACGCATAATGTACGTATGTGAACTTGTACGATTTGACTTGAATGTTCCCAAAAGAAGCTTGTAAATTCACTTTTATATGTATATAAATATTCTAAATATTGTAGTTTTCCGCATCAAGTTGGACATTTACCAATTCATTATCATGCTTTTCGTAACCGTAGTCGATCATCATGCATTCAATGATTGCCGCTTGCTGAAAACAAGTAGGAGTAACATTTACAACCTTACAATTCAGCCCACCTTTCTTTATCCTAGGCGTGTGTCGCAATCCATCTTGACTTTGTGCCTCTTTCATCCTTCATGCTCCCTAACTCAAATGACCAGGCTAGGCGAATGCAAACGTTCCTTAAAATATGGACATTTCAAGAAACTACACCATGAACTAGAAACTAAAACATCTAGAGAGAGAGAGAGAGAGAGAGAGAGAGAGAGAGAGAGGATGGGTGACGAATTTCCTCCTTCCCATCACGATTCAGGCTGTCATGCATGCTCTCGTTTGAGGATTCTGATCGGTCTGGTCGATTTTGTTTGGTTATTCTCATTGGCTTGTGTCTTCCCGCGTCCCTCCCCTGTTTCTCCCAATTCCTCCTAGAGATTTAGGTGTTATTTTTGTTTTAGATCTCGATTTCGTCGTTGTTTTGAGCATTTCTCTCCTGATTTGAGATAGTTTGGCTGCATATATTGGTAGTCACCATGGGTCATGGCTGGGTTGTCGCCGTAGTGGGGTAATTTGGGGTGTGTGGTGATGGAGATCTATGTGTATGTTTTTATGGTTCTTCAAGGTCATTTGCTTGTTGGCGATGTGGATCTGGGTGTTGGGTAATAGCTTGTTTTAGCATCAAGATGAGGTGATTTTTGGGGCGTTTTCGAGCTCATTAGGTCCCGAGATTCTAGGAGTATGTTGTTCTGTTTGTTTTTGTAGTACGAAGTTGATTTGCTTTTGTGGAGGTTAATTCACTAGATCAACTAGATGAATGTCATAGTAAGTTTAACTATGAATGAGGTAGTATTTTGCACACCTATGTGTCCCCGGCCAGCGTCTAATTAGCCATCCACTGAATTAACCTTCTTGTGTTCAGGGGGTTTTACTTGGTACTCAAGAACTCAAGAAGGCCGGCTGAGACCTGCTGTACTGAAAAATAAGAGCATTTTGCACACCTATGTCGGACGCTGGCTGAGAATGATCATTGACTTATATAGAAAAATCATCTACTTGTTAGCTATACTTCTTTCAGGGGGGATGCTCATAATCATTACACTCTGACCTGAAATTGGTATGATCAAAATTAAACGTGTAGTACTAGGGAGCTACTCCCTCCATTCCACAATGTAGTGCTTCCTCTATCCACGTGCTTCAACTTTGACCGTAAATTTAACTACCAAGACCGATTGCGGCGGGAGCAAAAATTATATCAGCAAAAATTAACTACCAAGACCGATTGCGAAAGAAGTTTTCAATTATATAATTTTTTCTTCCGCCGCAATTGGTCTCGTTAGTTAAATTTATGGTCAAAGTTGGACCTCGGGAAGCGCGGGCGCACTATATTTTGGAATGGAGGGAGTACTTCTTTCTGTGGGGATGCTCATAATAAATGAGCGCGGATGTGCTCCATATGGCAGTGCTGAGCTGCATAAAGCTACATGACTGTCGAATCACATGGTATGTAAACATCAATTCAACACCAACGCTCCTATATAAGTGTGAGAGGAGAGATGGAACACTATTGTTAGTATATACTCCTGTAAAACAAGATGAACATTTTATGCGTCTGTGCGTCTGCGTCGAGAAAGGAGTAGAGCCAGCCAACGCTAGGCTCGGATCAGCATAGGCAAGCAACGCACATAGGATTTGCACTTTGCTAGACTTGTTACTTTCTACAACGACGAAGAAACCCATGGGTAATCTAGGACCAGGAAGCATCAGGATTCACGACCACACTGATTTCATACTGCGCACGAAGCAACATCATCACAATGGTCAGCCTAATATAGGCTCATGTTGAAGGATTTGTCAACGGTCTAGAACCAGTGATCAAGGTAGCAGGACCTTACAACAACTTACTACGTCGCTAGCCACTGCGCTACCTGCGACTTCTTATCTAAGATGGCATCCGAGTTTATATGAACTATCAGCTAGTTCATATCAAATAAACATGAACATTTTCAAAAAAAACAGGAACAGAGTTGAACATCTTTCGGGAACTTCATGCCTAAGAAACATGAATTTTTTTTGACAAACAGGAACAGAATGCAAAAGCTGAACAATTTTTGAAGATAACGAACAATTTTTCCAAATCGTGAACAATTTTTGTATTTGCAAACAAAAGTTTAAAATGTGATTTTTTTTGAATTTGTGAACAAATTTGGAAAGCCGAAACATTACTTGAAATTCTGAAACATTTTTTAGATTTGTGAACAAAAAAATAAAAGTGCGAACATTTTTAAAATTCCTAGAACTTTTTCTCAATTTCAGAATGAATTTTCACAACATGAACAATTTTCAAATTCGTGAAAAAAATTTAGAAACTGGGAACATTTTTTGAATCTATGAATATTTTTTCAGAATATGAACTTTTTTAAATTTGCCAAAAAAATTGAAAATAAGAATACTTTTTAAAATTCTCAAACATTGCCTGAATTTGTGAACAAACATTTTAAATGCGAACATTTTAAAAATTTCTAAACATTTGTTGAAAAAGAAAAAAACCTGAAAAAGAAAATATAAAAGGGAAACGGAAAAGAGAAAAACCAAAAAGGAAAGAAAAATGGAAAACAAAAAAAATGGAAAAGAAACAGGGAAAAACCAGTTCGGAGAACCTTCTGGACAGTTCCCAAAACCGATGACACAAGATACAACCTGCTAGAAGGTTCCTAAAACAGAACATAACAGACACCTAACTGGGTCGGTCCAGTTCACTCAATCCCAATGCGTTTGCTCGCCATTATGATGCATCAAGCGTCAAATAGGGATTTGGCTTTCCCTCCTAACGGGCATCTTCACCGCCGGTTACCATTATAGGCGCCCACGCGCGCGCAAACTAGGCCGGCTCGGGTTGCCTCATTCGCTCGATCACGGTTGACTGGTCGACCATCTGACAGTTGCCAGTCAAGCATTAACTTTTGACAAAAAAAAGAAAAAAATACAAATTCCTGAAATATTTTTAAAAAATATCTTGAAATTTAAAATGAAGTCCACAAACTTCAAAAAGTTCATGAATTTAAAATAGAGTTCAAGGATTTAAAAAATTCATCAAATTTTAAAAAAAGTTCATTGATTTTGAAAAACAAGTTCATCAATTTTGGAAAAAAATGTCGAATCTGAAAATAGCACATTGATTTTGAAAAAAGTTCATCAAATTTTAAAAAGTTCACAAATTTTACATTTAAAAATAGCACATCGATTTTGAAAAGGTTCATCCATTTTGAAAAAAATCATGAATTCTAAGAAAACTTAATCTCATTTGAGAAAAAGTTTATTTAATTTAAGAAAAGGTCATTGAATTTGAAAAAAGTTCATCAATTCGAAAATAATCATAGAAAATGAAAAAAGTTCATCGATTATGCAAAAGTTCAAAAAAATGAAGAGAGGTTCACAAGATTGAAAAAGAAAATCGTCAACTTTAAAGAAAAGCTCGCGAGTTTGAAAAAAGAAAGAAAAAAGGAAATATAAAAGAAAAAAGGAAAAAAGAAGAACAAAGAGGGAAGATGTACCTGATCACACAAGGGGAAGTGTCAGAGTAATGGGCCACGGGTAGCCTCACCTGGGTCCCTGGATTTATCAAGACTTTGGGCCAGCTTCGCCTTGCTGCGCCCCAAGCTGAAGCTCCGCCCACTGGGAGCCGGCTAGCTCAACGGCCGGCCACCAGAGGGCGGCCAACCACCAGCAGGCGGCATCACGAGCGGCCGGCTCCAGCCAGCCGGCCTCTAGGGAAGACGGCATTGAGCAGGCGGCCACCGCGCACCCTCAGAGTTTGTGCCCCCATCGAGAGGACGAGATGGTGCGTGGCTACAGTGAAGCCCTCAACCCTGAATCTTGGGATTGGCGTGGCCACAGTGTCCCGTACGGGCGGAGATCTTCGCACGGCGTGGCACTGTTGCCACTCTCCCTTGACGTCACTCTGGGCAGGCGGAGCCCTGCTCCCCACGACGGCCTATCGGTACGGCCCGCAGGCTGCGGGCCCTACCGGGCAGTGACATCCCAGAAGACGGCACACGCCGAACCAATCGGACCAGGAGAGGGCCGGCCTCCAGTAGGCGGCCATCCCCTCTCTCGAAGCAAGTGCATCATTAACCTGATGAGACCAGGTGTGGCTACAGTGATCTCCCACCAGGCGGCGGGACTGTAGCCACACTGAGCTGACCAAGCCAGCGTCATTAGCAGCATGGCTACAGTGAGCAGCCACCAACTAGACCCGCCAGTGGCGGGAGCGGCCTGTCGGCTCCATACCAGACCAGTCGGCGGGGCCCACCAGGCGGCGGGGCCCAGTAGTCGACGGAGAAGCCGGAGGCCGGAGACGCTGACAGCCGGGCCCAGCAGCCGGCCAGATTACCGTTGTACCCCTGGGGGGTAGGCCTATATAAACCCCCCAGGGCACCCATGCAAAGGATTCCCACCCCATTAGACCTAGCCACATTCCTAGAGCAGGAGAGAGCTAGCCTTGCCTTCTCCTGCCTCTAGCATACAGCTCGAGGAGCAACTCTGTATCACTTGTGCCCTTAGTGATCATGTGGAGACCCCGCAGAGCAGGACTAGGGGTGTTATCTTCTAGGAGAGCCCCGAACCTGGGTAAAGTACGCCGGCGTTCGTGTCTACACCTCATCCCGCTTCCGGGCACCGGGGACGTTCTACTCGTTCCCACCATGATAAGCCATCCTTTGGCATATATCGCACCCAACCCCCGACATTTGGCGCCCACCGTGGGGCGAGGTGCACCGTCTCCCTGAGATCTGCTCTGAACGGGAACCTTGTTCCTTCCTGGCGAGCGAAGCCAGCCCAGCACGCCCGACGGCGTCAGCCTCGATGCCCTGCATAGCGTGGAGATCGCCTGCGCGGTGAGCTGCCTCACTGACCTCGTTGGTGAGATTCACCTCTCCGACGAGCCGGCCTCCGACACCGGCACCGGCTGCCCCGAGAGCCGCCTCGTCAGCCTCCTCGACCAGCTTCACGTCACCAGCGAGCCTTCTGTGGACCTGGAGTCTGTTGGCTCCACCGACCCGATGATCGTCGACTCCGACATGGCGTCGCTTGACGCGTTCCCCACCAACGTGGTGATCTACGACGAGC
The DNA here is from genome assembly GCF_018294505.1 of Triticum aestivum. Lineage (NCBI taxonomy): Eukaryota > Viridiplantae > Streptophyta > Magnoliopsida > Poales > Poaceae > Triticum > Triticum aestivum. The sequence goes on from NC_057810.1 coordinate 656,295,075, forward strand.
CGCCTCCTCGCGAGCACAACGGCGGGAGCACCGTTACAGAGGTGCTTGTCATTAACAGTGGCGAGCGCTCGAATGGAGATGCTCGAGACCCACTTGATGCGGCGCTGCGAGACCTGGCGACGCCCATCCCAGAAGACGCGGATGCTGAGAAGCTGGAGGCACGCCGCGTCAAACTCCTCGAGAGCACTGGCCGACTGGCCAGCATGCGACGCCTATCGGCGTGAGATGGACCGAGCCGTTGGCAGCACGCCGGCTCCTAGGGGGCCGAGCCGCATTGGCCCTATCTGGCAGAGTGTCGGGACCATCGCCAACATGTTCGAGCAGAACGCCCCGTCTACGCCACGCCTGCAGAGAACATCCGGGCCGCCCAGGCAGTGACGGATGAACTGGACAAGTACGAGGGCGACAAGCGTCGCCACATGACGGAGTGAGTCCAGCAGCTCCTAGACGCGGTTGTCGCGCTGAAGAGCCCGCCCCGCGGAATGAAGAACCGCCCCTTCGCCAAGATCACGGCGCGACATCTCGAACGCCGACTGGCGGCGCCCGCGGAGGACGAGGCAACGAGTCGGCGGCTAGCCGAAGCCGGACTCGCCTTTCCATCGAGCGTGACGAAGATGGCCGCCCTCGAGTGGTGGAGCGCCGAGGCGATCCTCCGCCTCCTCCGCCTCGCGGAGAAAGACATCCCACTCCGCCGCCTGTCACGCACCCGACACTCAGCGACCGCCTTGGCCGCCGAGAGGGAGTCGGAGAGAACGACGCCCGCCGTCGGATCGACCACCTCAACCGATCCCTGGCGCTAGAATAAGAAGACGCGCTGGGTCTGCCCTGTTTCGGCCCACGAATCCGAGATGAGCCCTTTCCCAAAGGGTTCACCCTCCCGCGAGATACGCCCAAATACACCGGCTCCGTGAAGCCGAAGGATTGGCTGGTCGACTACTCGACAGCTGTCAGGATCGCAAACGGCAACAAGCGTGTTGCCGTGAAGTACGTCCCACTCATGCTTCAGGGCACAGCCCGGACATGGCTCAACAGCCTGAAGCCCCGCAACATCAACATCTGGGTTGATTTCACCGAGGCCTTCATCCGCAACTTCACCAGCACCTACAAGCGGCCTCCCAAGCCCCGATAGCTCTCCTTGTACGTCCAAGGGCCCAGCGAATCGACTCGCGACTACCTCACGCGCTGGGCCGAGCTACGCAACTCCTGCGAAGGCGTGCACGAGGTGCAGGCAATCGAGTACTTCACCGCCGGGTGCCGAGAGGGCACCCTCCTCAAGCATCGACTCCTCTACGATGAGTCTGCCACGCTCAACGAGCTGCTGATCATCGCTGACAAGCACGCCATGGCCGACTCATCCATGAAGGCGGAAATCCTAGTGGATGCGTCCGACAAGGTGGCACCTCAGGCCCCTCGGACTCCGGATGGTGAGACCAGTCGGCGACAGCAACCAAGAGACAACAAGCGGAAGGCCACTCAGCCGGCTTCCACCAGCCGGCAAGTGGCGACAATTGAGGATCAGCAGCCGGAAGGGCAGCCGACACCCAAGCGGTAGAAGGGCGGCAAGTCCAATTGGTTGCCCGCCTTCTCTTACGAGCAGACCTTAGATGCACCCTGCAAGTTCTATAGCGGCGCAAAGCCGTCCAACCACACCACTCGGAAGTGTCGCTGGCTCGCCAGAATCGTCAAGGGAGATGGACTCCTGCCTCCTCCGCCTGCCGGACCGCCGCCTCCTCAGCCCCAGCAGCCGGCGGCCCGGCCAGTCGGCGCCATACAAGACGAGTACCCGGAGGAGCACGAAGCTTATGTTGTATTCACCAGTGTGGCCGATGACAGACGTAGCAGACGGCAGCAACAAGAAGAAGTGCAAGCGGTGGCCACAAGTACTCCGGAATTCATGCATTGGTCTGAGAAGCCCATCAGTTGGAGCAGGGCCGACCACCTGGAAGTGATGCCTTCCCCAGGTTCATACGCCCTGGTCCTAGAAGCTACCTTTGCGACGGAGAGGCGGACAGCGCGTTTCTCCAGAGTCCTGATAGATGGCGGCAGCAGCATCAATATCCTGTACCGTGACACAATGGAGAAGTTGAGAATCAAGCAGAAGCAGCTCATCCCCAGTCGGACTGTATTCCATGGCATAGTCCCTGGCCTTTCCTGCTCACCAATCGGCAAGACCTAGATTGATGTTCTCTTCGGAGACAAAAATCATTTCTGCCGTGAGCCAGTTTGGTTTGAAGTGGTGGACCTCAAAAGCCCCTACCATGCACTGCTTGGCCGACCAGCTCTGGCCAAGTTCATGGCAGTCCCCCACTATGCTTACCTCAAGATGAAGATGCCGAGTACAAAGGGGATCCTGACCGTAGTCGGAGACTACAAGAAGTTGGTCGCTTGCGCCGCAGATAGCAGCCGGCTGGCCGAGTCCCTCATGATTGCAGCTGAGAAGTGACTCCTTGACCGAGTGCTGGTGTTGGCAAGCAAGAAGCCGGAAATGTCACCCATCCCCAAGGAGTCGGAGGTTGAGGGCTCGTTCAAGCCGGCCAAGGAAACAAAGAAGATACCCTTGGACCCGGAGCAACCGGAGAGGCACGCTGTCATAGGCGCAAACCTTGACAGCAAATAGGAAAGCGAGCTTTTGATTTCCTCCGTGAGAATCGGGACATCTTCGCATGGTCTCCCAAAGACATGCCGGGTGTTCCGACGGATTTCGCCGAGCACAAGTTACATGTCCGACCTGACGCCAAGCCGGTCAGGCAACCCTTGCGCTGCTTGTCGGAAGAGAAGATAAGAGTTGTCGGAGAAGAGATAGCTCGGCTTCTAGCAGCCGGATTCATCATGGAAGTGTTCTTTCCAGAGTGGCCGGCCGACCCAGTCCTAGTATTGAAGAGGAATAAGCAATGGCGCATGTGCATCGACTATACTAGCCTCAAAAAACCTGCCCCAAAGATCCCTTTGCTCTGCCAAGAATCGATCAAGTGATAGACTCCACAGCCGGATGCGAGCTGTTGAGTTTCTTGGATGCATACTCAGGGTACCATCAGATAAATCTGAACCCGACCGACAGGCTAAAGACCGCCTTCGTCACACCATTCGGAGCCTTATGCTACCTCACCATGACATTCGGCTTGAGAAACATCGGCGCCACGTTTCAGCGTTGCATGCAGAAGTGTCTCCTCAAGCAACTCGTCAGAAATGCCCATGTCTATGTGGATGATGTGGTGGTGAAGACGGAGAAGTGTGGCATGCTGCTAGAAGACCTCAAGGAAACCTTTGAGAACTTGCGCCGATTCCAGATCAAGCTCAACCCGGAGAAATGTGTCTTTGGAGTACCAGCCGGCCAGCTTCTTGGCTTTCTGGTCTCAGAGCGTGGCATAGAGTGCAACCCAGTGAAGATCAAGGCCATTGAGAAGATGGAGGTGCCCAGCTGACTACTGGACGTGCAAAAATTCACCGGCTGCCTGGCATCAGTTAGCCGTTTCATCAGTCGGCTGGGCGAGAAGGCTCTTCCTCTGTACCAACTTATGAAGAAGACCACTTTTTTTGAGTGGAACGACAAGGTGGACAAAGCCTTTTCCTAGCTCAAGAAGATGTTGGCAACTCCGCCTATCCTGGCAGCTCCGACTGAGAAGGAGCCCATGCTCCTCTACATCGCTGCCGCCAGTCGGGTTGTCAGCACAGTTATCGTAGTAGAGCGCAAGGAGGAAGGCAGAGCATTGCCGGTCCAGAGACCGGTATATTACTTGAGTGAAGTACTGTCCGCCTCCAAGCAAAACTACCCACATTATCAGAAGATGTGCTATGATGTGCACTTTGCCGCTAAGAAGCTGAAGCCTTACTTTCAAGAGCACCCAATAACCGTCGTCTGCACGGCTCCGCTTGCTGAGATCATTGGAAGCCGAGACGCTTCTGGCCGAGTGGCCAAGTGGGCTATTGATTTGGCCCCTTACACCATCTACTATCAGCCCCGCACCGCCATCAAGTCACAAGTGTTGGTCGACTTCCTCGTCGACTAGGTCGAGACCCAGTACCTACCGCCAGCACCAGACTCCACCCATTGGCGGATGCATTTTGATGGTTCAAAAATGCACACCGGATTGGGAGCCGACATCGTCCTCACCTCTCCCAAAGGCGACAAGCTCAAATATGTGCTGCAAGTCCATTTTGCCGCCTCCAACAACGTAGCAGAATATGAGGCACTCATACACGGACTCCGGCTTGCTAAGGAACTCGGCATTCGCCAGATCCTGTGCTATGGTGACTCCGACTTGGTGGTCCAGCAGTCGTCAGGCGACTGGGATGCCAAGGACGCGAATATGGCAAGCTACCGCTTCCTCGTACAGCAACTCAGTGGATACTTTGATGGGTGCGAGTTCCTTCACGTGCCAAGAAATGATAATGAGCAAGCAGATGCCTTGGCACGGATCGGCTCCACCCGACAGGCGATACCAGCCGGCGTCGCCTTGCAGCGCCTCCTCAAGCCGTCTGTCAAGCCATCTCCAGAGTCTGACTCCATCTTCATGTTGGCCCCTCCTAAAGCAGTCGGATCCGACTTGAGGATACCAGAAGCCGGCACGGGGACTTCGGCAGGCGGCCCGGGGACTGCAGCCATCGCACCCGGCCTGGGAGTTCTAGAGCCCGGCCCGGGGACTGCGGCAGTTGGCCCGGGGACTTCTTCAAGACAGCAGGCGGCAGCCGACTCCAACCCGCTGCCTCCTAGCCCAACCGCCCTCGTACAAGTCGTTGTCGTAGCAGTCGAAGAGATAGCAGCACCATCATGGGCTCAACCCATCCTCAAATTCCTGGTAAACAGAGAGCTGCCAGACGATGAGACTGTGGCCCGACAAGTGCAACGGCAGGCGGCGGCGTACACCATAGTCAACAAAGAGCTGGTTCGGTGTGTCACTGGTGTGTACCAGCGCTGTGTGGAGCCGGACCAGGGCCAAGCAATCCTCAGAGATATTCACCAGGGCGAATGCGGTCACCACGCGGCCTCAAGAGCACTCGTGGCCAAAGCTTTTCACCATGGCTTCTTCTGGCCGACTGCTCTTGAAGAGGCCAAAGAGTTGGTCCAGAAGTGCCAGGGGTGCCAGAGATTCCGCTCCAAGCCACACTTGCCAGCTTCTGCACTCAAGACTATTCCCTTTTCTTGGCCCTTTGCTGTTTGGGGTTTGGATATGGTGGGGCCATTCAAGACAGCCCGTGGCGGCATGACTCATCTGCTTGTCGCTGTGGACAAGTTCACCAAGTGGATAGAGGCCAAGCCAATCAAGAAACTGAATGGGCCGACTGCTGTGACCTTCATCGCCGACATCACCACTCGATACGGTATTACCGCATAGCATCATCACCGACAATGGCACAAACTTTGCCAAAGGAGCTTTGGCTCATTTCTGCGTGACGCAGGGCATCCGACTGGACTTAGCATCCGTTGCCCACCCGCAGTCAAATGGCCAGGTTGAGCGAGCAAACGGCCTCATCTTGTCCGGCATCAAGCCCCAACTGGTCGAGGCTCTTGAGCATTCGGCCGGCTGCTGGCTCGATGAGCTGCCGGCCGTCCTCTGGAGCCTGCGCACAACTCCGAACAAGTTGACCGGCTTCACGCCCTTCTTCCTTGTCTACGGTGCTGAAGCCGTCATCCCGATGGACATAGAGTTCGACTCCCCGCGAGTCACCATGTACACCGAGGCGGATGCCAAGGAGGCACGAGAAGACGGCGTCGACCTGCTGGAAGAGGGCCGGCTGTTGGCGCTCAGCCGATCCGCTATCTACCAGCAGAGTCTGCGCCGATACTACAACCGCAAGGTGAGGCCAAGATCCTTCCAAGAGGGAGACCTTGTGCTCCGGTTGATCCAGCGAACAGTCGGCCAGCACAAGCTCTCGGCGCCTTGGGAAGGCCCCTTCATCATCAGCAAGGTGCTGGGCAACGACTCCTACTATCTAATCGATGCTCAGAAGCCCAGAGCATGCAAAAGAGATGATTCGGGCAAGGAGACGGAGAGGCCGTGGAATGCAAACCTCCTCCGGAGATTTTACAGTTGAAAGCACTATGTATCACGCTACCTTTTGTATTATGTACAAAGACTCCGGGTCCCCCGAGACAAACTCGGGGACTGCCCTCCTTTTATCTATATGATAAATGTTATGCCCTTGAGTGTGCCTTGTTATTATTTCCGCCTAGCACCGGGTCGACCAGTCAGCCCGGAGGTTTGCCGCCTTCTACTATATGCCGCCTCCTGCAATCGGACAAGTAATGTGTTGTCACCTAAAACTTCTTCTCTCAAAAGCCACAGCTCACAGAGCGATTGCATGGCGGGCAGGGGCGGCAAGACAGTGCCCACATGAAAAATGGTTAAGGAAAAAACGCATATAGTCGAGGTCGGCACCGTACCTGCCCGGCCGGCTGCCGAGCAGCCGGCCGGCCGGCTTCTACTTCCCTTGCCAAAACCTCCAAACAGCTAAGTACTTGTCTTCCCGCAAAAAGCTAAGTACGCAAACCAGCCGCAGTTCGCAGAGCGGCTGCTTGGCTGGCAAGAGGACAACCAAGGGAGGGCGGCAAAGGAAAAAAGCAAGGAGTATAGGCAAGGAAAGTTAGAAATCGGCAAAACAAAGCATAAAGTTGTGATAGAATATTTACATAAATAAAGGCCCATCGGCTGGCATTCAGCAAAGTTTGATATACACCCCCCGGGTGGAATTGTGCGAATTTAATAAAGATGTCCAAACCAAGCAAGCAGGAAAAGAAAAAGATAAACACCCTAGGGAGCGGTGAGGATTCCGGCTGGGCGCTGGGGTCGACGGCGCCAGTTGGTGCGACAGACAGCTCCGGCTGAACGCTGGGGTCGGCGATGCCAGTTGGTGCAGCAGGCGGCTCTGGCTGGATGACGGAGTCAGCTGCGCCGGTTGGCGTGGCAGGCAGCTCCGGCTGGACGCTAGTGTCGGCAGTGCCAGTTGGTGCAGCAGGCGGCTCCGGCTGGATGACGGAGTCAGCTGCGCCGGTTGGCGCGGCAGACGGCTCTGGCTGGGCGCTGGAGCCAGCGGCGCCAGTCAAGACGGTGGAGGGCTGGATGACGGAGTCGGTGGCGTCTGTCGGAGGAACGGGCGGCTGGTCGGTCACCACCTGACCGCCCCCAGTAGCAGTCGGTGCTTTGGAGCGTGGGTCGTTGCTTGAGGCCTGGTCGGGGTTGGGCTGATCATCCGCACCAGCCTCCCGCATGTCAACGTTGCTATCCTCCTCCTCCTCCTCCTCCTCCTCCCCTTCATCGCTGGAGTCAATGACTTCGGCCGAGTCCTCGCTGTCCTCCGGGTTCAGCCCGAACCACTCCTGCGGCGCTTCGGCGCCTTCCTCAACTACCTCCGGAACGAAGATGCTGGTGTCGGTGAAGTCGACGATCGCCGCCGCCCTGTTAATAAGCTCGACCTCCACCTTCGCCAGCTCCTCCTGCGCTTCCAGCCGGAACGTAGCCAACTGGGCTAAGTCTAGCCCAGGATACCACGCCTTGACAAACTCAAGGGTGCGGTGCGCTCCTGCCCGGGCTGCAGAGCCCTTCCAGGCCTCCAGGCGGCCGGCCGCCACCTCCAGCCAGTCGGCAGTCCGGCTTGGAGTGCGCAGAGCCGGCAAGCCTGGCCAGAGGGCGGAAATCGCCTGGGCCCCGACGCGCTGAAGACGGCGCAGCACTTGATGGGCGGGCCGAAGACGGGCCTGGATGCTGAGGATCTGCTCATTGAGGGTCCGGGGGGCCTCAGCAGCGATCTGCGCGCCCTCCGCCCTCTGCTCCTCGTGCTAGGCCTCGATGACTTGGCTCGCGGTGATGGAGTGACCCGGGAAGAAATCTGCTCGGGCAAAAGGCAAGGAAAAACAAAGTCAGGAACAAGCAGTCGGCTTAAACAAAGACCGGCGGCTCAAGACAATGAACAAGAAGAATAAAACTCACCATCGACCAAGTCCTCGATGCTGCTGAAGCAGGTCGTCGTTTGTGCCTCCTTATCGGTCCAGGCGGCGCGCTCGGTTTCAAACTCGGCGAGGAGATCGGTCTCCTTCGCCTTCGCCTCCCGCTGGGCCGTCTTGAGAGCCTCCGTCTGCTCGGCGAGCTTGGCGACCAGCCGGTCTTGCTCCTCGGTCAGCTTCCTGCACTCCGCCTCCTTGCCACGCAGAGCGGTGTTGGCTTCGCCCAGCTGCTGCTGCAAGGCGGCATTGGCCTCTGAAAAAAGGGAAAAAAGAAAGAGCATCAGACAAAAAAGACAAAGAGGGACGTAGTGGCCGGGGAGATCCGGCCTGACTGCTCAGTAGTCGGCCCGAATCTCGGGGACTACAGCCCGCGGGTGTGCCATTGCACCCCCGCAGAGAAGAAGTAATTAACAAAGCTATAAACACTGAGGAGATTCGGCCCGACTGCTCAACAGTTGGCCCGAACCTCGGGGACTACAGCCCGCAGGTGCGCCAGCGCGCGCCCGCGAAGAAGGGAAGTCAGGGCTTACTCTGGCTCTTGGTCATATGGGTGGTCTGCGTCTCCAGCTCCCGGACCCTGGAGTTGAAGGTGACCGCGCGAAGATTGTGATAGTCCTGCAGAGGGGATATCAGACAAAGTCAGCATTTGACACATACAAGTTAAAGTTTCGGACTGCCTGCTCAGCAGCCGGCCCGAAACTTGGGGACTACACCCAGTGGGTGCGCTAGCGCGCCCCCACGAAGAAAGTAAGAAGATCAAGGAAAAAAGAAAAGCGAAGAAAACTTACGTGGATGGCTGCCCGCGACTCCAAGAAGGCTTCGTTGCAGCGCTTGAGGGCTTCGGCTTTAGCCCGGAGCTTGGCCTGGACGTCAAGGGACACCTGGGCCAGGGCGCCCGTCCCTCCCCCGGGTACCCAGCCGGCTGGCACGGCGCTGGTCGCTTCGGTGTCGGGGATCGACGAGCTCGTGGCACCGGCTTCTAGCGGCCGTGGCGCCGAGGCCGCCTTTGCAAAGCGACGGCGCGCGGGTGTGCAGACCTCAGGAATCAGGTTTGTGACCACCGTGTCCCCGACTGGTGGCACCGGCGGCGCGGCCGGCTGTTCGTCCTGCGTCCCGCTGGCCGCCGCCGGCGGCGGCACAATGACATCCGGCATGGCCACGTCGTCGCCCTCCCGCTCCCGGATCGGATGCTCGTCGCCGACTCCTCTGGTTGTCGCCTCAAACTCAGGCGGAGGTGGCGCGGTGTTCAGGGGCGTCACGAGCAGCGGCTCTTGGCGGCGTGCAGCTTCCGCGAGCCGCTCCTTCTCCGCGGCTTCGGACTCCGACTGCACCAGCTTCCTCTCCGCGGCTGCAGCGGCCCTGTCCGCCTCCGCCTTCACCAGACGGTCGGCTTCCTCCTCACGCGCCTCTCGCGCGTTCTGCTCCGTCGCCTCCCGGAGGTCGGCGGCCGGGTCAATTCGCCGACTGGTGGAAGAGGTCGCCGCCGACCTGATGACCGAGGCGGCGCCCGACTTCTCGAGAGTCAGCGGGGCCCTGAAATAAGAAGACAAGTCAGAAAAGTTTTTAGGCTGGATTGCGAAAAGACAAAAAACATGAAAAGAATACTTACGCCGACACCATGACCGGCACCTTCGGCTGCCTCTGATACTTGGCCACCTTGGCTGCGGCTTCTTTCCGCCAGGTTGCTGCGGCCGGGTTCTTGGATTTCTTCGGGGCGCTGCCAAACAGGGCAGTGTCCTGCCTCCGCTTACGCTTGCCGCCACGGGCGGGCGGCCCAGTAGAAGGGTCTGCGCCGGTGTTGGCAGTACTCCGGGCGGGGCGGGGCTCGTCTTCATCGTCGTTGTCGTCGGGCCAAGTCTCCACGCCGCCGCCCTCCTCGGAGCCGCCTGCTCCGCCGCCGCCGCCTGTTGCATCGTCCGCCAAGGCAGCCGCCCCCAAGTCGGGGTTGTCCAAGTCGCTCACCGCCCTATCCGGCAGGTAGTCACCACCCGGCCCCACGATGGCGGCCGTCGCCTCGGACATATAAATCTACACTCCAGAAGGGGGTTGCATCACGACAAGAACAAGACTGAAAGACAAAGCAGAAGGAAGAGATGAAGAAACTTACGGCAGGCGGCGGATCGTCGCGCGAGTACGGCCACTTCCCATACCGCCACTCTGCCTCCGACACCTTGAGGTCGGAGATCTCATTCACCATTCGCGCGACCTCGGCAGTCGGCATCTCCTTCGTGCACAACCGGCTAGGGTCGCGATGCCCACTCATCCATAAGATTGGGTGAGGGCGGCCCTGGAGCGGGAAAACCTGGCGCTCAACGAAGACGATGAGGAGGTCGGAGGCCACGAGGCCCTCCGACTCCTGGAGCACCCGGAGTCGGCCTATGGCGGCCGCTGCATCCGGCGACACCGGCTTCGGTTTGTAGCCCCAGTTGGGCCGAGCCCCAGTGGGAGGGCCGGCCTCATAGGCTGGCAGGTTGATGAAGTCGACAGCCAGGTCGACGTTCTCGACATGGAAGTAGGACTGCTGCCACATCTTCATAGACTGTGCCAGCTTGATGACGGGAAAGGTGTTCCGTTTCGCCGGCCGGCGCACGGCGACGAACCCGCCGCACTCGGACGCTGTATCCTTGGCGGAGGTGCCGAGTTTCCCGTAGAAGAACGCTCCCCACAGCTCGAGTGTGGGAAGGATGCCGATGTAGCCCTCGCACGCCGTGACAAAGGCGGAGAGCAAGGTCACGGCGTTGGGCGTAAGATGATGAGGTTGGAGGTTGTTGAAGTCGAGGAAGGAGCGGAGGAAGCCGATAACCGGAAGGCCGAAGCCGCGGAGGAAGTGCGAGCGGAAGACGACCCGCTCGTTCCCCCTCGGCGCCGGTGAGATCTTCTCCTCCGGCGGCACCCGCACCTTGACGAATGCCGCGTTGGGCATCCGGCGCGTGTCGCGGAGGAAGGACATGTGATCCTCGATCACTGTCGACCCGTCCCAATCGCCGCCCTTCTCGCGCGCCATGGCTTCGAGCGGGCCGCGTGAGGAGGAGGGGTGCATCGGCGACGAACGGCGGTGGCACCTCGGTGGCACGGAGTGACAGCGGCAGCTATGGAGGAAAAAACAGAGGAAGAAGAGAGAGTTGGAGGGAGCGCGCAAGCTTTGCCGCACCCCTCTCTTCCCCCTACTTATAGCCCTCGGGCTACGAAGCCGAGGGGGCGGGGCGGGGGTCGTGGGATTAACTGCGCCCACGACCCCACGACCCCCCATTTACCACGCGCATTCACCACGCCTCGAGTGGTCGTGGGAATTGCAACCGCCCCCCTCGGCACAACAGATCTGCCCGGGTGCCGAGGCGCGGTAGTGGCGGGCCCGGCCCACTATCACGTTCCATCAGGGGCGTGGGGTGGTAGGCTGGCCGGGCTGGCGTGCGCTGTGTGGCGTGTCTACGGCGGGCGGCGGCACGGGAAGCTTAGCAGGCACGCCACCTGTTTTCCCGCCTTGGAGTTCAAAATCGACCAACAGCCCTGCCTAGACGAAGCCGGCCTCCGCAGTCGGCCAACCGCAAGGCGGATCAACGCTCTCCCGGAGCTCGGTGAGGGGGAAGCCGCTGAGACTTCGCAGCCCCTCGACCACAACGCCTCATCGGCTTTGGGGACTACTGTCGGAGTAAGTGGCCACGGGTAGCCTCACCCGAGTCCCTGGATTTATCAAGACTTTGGGCCAGCTTCGCCTTGCTGCGCCCCAAGCTGAAGCTCCGCCCACTGGGGCCGGCTATCTCAACGGCCGGCCACCAGAGGGCGGCCAACCACCAGCAGGCGGCATCACGAGCGGCCGGCTCCAGCCAGCCGGCCTCTAGGGAAGACGGTATCGAGCAGGCGGCCACCGCGCACCCTCAGAGTTTGTGCCCCCATCAAAAGGACGAGATGGGGCGTGGCTACAGTGAAGCCCTCACCCCCGAATCTTGGGATTGGCATGGTCACAGTGTCCCGTACGGGCGGATATCTCCGCACGGCGTGGCACTGTTGCCACTCTCCCTTGACGTCACTCTTGGCAGGCGGAGCCCTGCTCCCCACGACGGCTTGTCGGTACGGCCCGCAGGCTGCGGGCCCTACCGGGCAGTGACATCCCAGAAGACGGCGCACGCTGAACCAGTCGGACCAGGAGAGGGTCGGCCTCCAGCAGGCGGCCGTCCCCTCTCTCGAAGCAAGCGCACCATTAACCTGATGAGAACAGGTGTGGCTACAGTGATCCCCCACCAGGCAACGGAACTGTAGCCACAATGAGCTGACCAAGCCAGCGTCATTAGCAGCACGGCTACAGTGAGCAGCCACCAACCAGACCCGCCAGCGGCGAGAGCGGCATGTCGGCTCCGTACCAGACCAGTCGGCGGGGCCCACCAGGCGGTGGGCCCCAGTAGTCAGCGGAGAAGCCGGAGGCCGGAGACGCTGACAGCCGAGCCCAGCAGCCGGCCAGATTACCGTTGTACCCCTGGGGGGTAGGCCTATATAAACCCCCTAGGGCACCCATGCAAAGGGTTCCCACCCCATTAGACCTAGCCACATTCCTAGAGCAGGAGAGAGCTAGCCTTGCCTTCTCCTGCCTCTAGCATACAGCTCGAGGAGCAACTCTGTATCACTTGTGCCCTTAGTGATCATGCGGAGACCCCGCAGAGCAGTACTAGGGGTGTTATCTCCTAGGAGAGCCCCAAACCTGGGTAAAGTACGTCGGCGTTCGTGTGTACGCCTCATCCCGCTTCCGGGCACCGGGGACGTTTTACTCGCTCCCACCATGATAAGCCATCCTTTGGCATATGTCGCACCCAACCCCCGACAGGAAGTGGAGCGGGTTTGAATACCACCTCTGGGCCTGTTCTGAATCTCTCCCAACTCCATAAACTCCACAAATTCAACTTCTCCACCCAGCTTCTCACTTCACCTGGCAATCAAAAAACATTCGGTCGAGACTCCAGCTTCTCCATACGCTGCAGCCCAATTGGGAGGCTACTGGCCTGTTGGGCGCCTGTTTGGGCCGGCTAGAGGCAGCCCAGTTGGGGCGATGCTTGTACACAGGCCGAAACAGAGTGGTTAAACGGGATGGGCAGCATGACATGGAGATGTCGCTCCTGGATCGGGCGAGCTTTCTTGGGCATCAATGGCGTCGTGTGGAACTTTTCCTTGCGATGGGGTCGCTGATCCTGGCTGGTGGCGGCGTGTAGGGCATCAATGGGAGGGGATCCGATGGGCAAGAGGCTAGGACGGCCAGATCTCTCGGTGGAGGAGTGGATCCAGCCGGCGACGGGGGAGCCGAGTGTGGCGGCTGGACCTGCAGCGCTGAGCCTTGCCTAGGGTTTGAGATTAGGGCTGTAAACGAGTCGAGTTCGAGCGAGTTGGACTTGGCTCACCTCAACTCATATTATAATTCGAGCGAGCTCAAATTGAGTGAAGCTCAAGATCGAGCTATAGAACATGACTCGTGATCAACTTGTAAAGATCTCGAGTCGATCTCGAGCTAGTTTCGAGCTAAATGAGAAGACATTTTTTTAAGTCTATGACTATTATTCCCACTAGATAAGGCACAGCTTGACATAGAAAACATTAAAATATTTATCCCAATCAAAACGATGATATTATAAATTTCTTAGAATGACTTATTCTCTCACAACTGAAAGTCTGGGAAAACAAAATATAGGCCAACAATCATGAAAACTTGCAGCGTAGTGCATGATGGAGATGCCAAAAACAATAGACTATTTAACACATGACCGACCAAGTATCATAATATGGTCTAAATTTTCCCTACAATTAATTAAGCTTTCATGTTTGCTTGTAAATAAAATGGAGAAAAATCCTGGCGATATATATGGTAATAAATTATCCTATTTCTATTTAATATATGACATGATCGTTTAACATAATTATATTATGCCGAGCCATCGAGCTAAAATCGAGCGAGCTAGTATTGACTCAAAATCAGCTCATTTCTCAACCGAGCTACAGAAAGTGTTCATACTCAGCTCATTTCTTTTTGAGTCGATCTTGAATCGAGCCAAAAAACAAGTCGATCTTGAGCGGCTCACGAGCCTTGATCTTTTCTTACAGTCCTATTGAAGAGGGAGAGAGAGATGTCGAGGGAGAGGGTTGTTGATTCGGGAGGACTCGGTCGTTGGACGAACCGTTTTCCTGGGCGGTGGCACAATCGCTGTAAATACATGCAACTCCCGCTTCTCGTTTTTGTGGAGCTCGGTTTTCTGGCTTCACAATTTTGCACTACGGCCCAGTTTAGCTTTGCGAATTGAGCTTCCTGCAGCCCAGACGTTCGGGCCAACTCCAACTACGGAGTTCGTGGAGTTAGGAGTTGGAGGGGTTCAGAACAGGCCCTCTGTACGTGTTTTTGTAGCGGTCTACAAAAAAAAAGTATATAAATCACCCCCAAATCCAATCTCTGGGATACATACCCCCTGAACTCAAAACCGGGACAAATCGCACCCTCAAATTACTAAAACCGGGTTAATTGCACCCTTTAGTGGTTTCAATCAAATCTTGAGCGGTTTTGTCTCCCCTGATGCTGATTAGATGCTGACAGGGCAAAGAAAACTTTGAGTGGGTCCCATTAGCCAGTTGTCCCCTTGCTTCTCCTCCGTCCTCTGTTCCCCTTTGTCTCTCCCGCAAAGAAAATCCCCACCTCTCCTCTCGCCTCGCCTCTCCTCTTGCCAGTCACCGGCACCCCGCCCCGCCTCTCCTCTCGCCTTTCGCCGCCGCCCCGCCCCGCCTCTCCTCTCGCCTTTCACCGGCGCCCCGCCCCGCCTCGTCTCTAGCCCCGCCTCGCCAGTCGCTGGCGCTCCGCCCCGCCTCGCCTCTCGCCTTTCGCCGTCAACCAAGCAATGGCGTCTTCATGGATCTCCTCCACGAGTCGGGTGTCGACCAGCGGAAGCAAGGGCACGCAGGCGCCGTCGCAGTCGCCCAATGGAGTACAAGCCGCCGCAGTATTGCCGCTGTGACATGAAAGCCCCGAGATGGATCTCATGGAGCCCGAAGAACCCAGGGAGGAGGTACTACAACTGCGGCAAAGCACTGGTATTTTTTCTTGCGCTTGTTATGCTATTAGCCTCGAGTGTGTAGGAGCAAGTATGCGCTGAATGAATGGACTGAAAAATCTTTGTCCCAGTTTTGGGGTTGTAGTACTGAAAAATTAGTATGCAGGGGCAAGCAGCCTCGAGTGTGTAGGAGCAAGTAATTTTTTGGAAATTAGTATGCACTGAAAAATTAGTAGTATTTCCTCCCAGTTTTGGGGCTGGTATTCTGAATTATAAAATGATGATGTATATCTGAATTCTCTGCGTGTGCACATGTTAATCTGTTGCTTCTGATCTTGTGAACCCAGGGAGTCGACTGCAGATATTTTATGAGCATGTTGCTTGGTGATTTGCGCGATGTTGTGTATCGACTGAAGGATCAATTGAGGAATGAAAATGACTTGCTCAACGCCAGCTTGTCGAAGAACAAGATGTTGGATGCGTATGTGTGTGATTTGGAAGTCAAGCATCATGGAGAAGTTGTTGTCCTGAAGAAGAAGATTCGGAAACTGCGGTTCTGCCTTGTGGTTGCTGTTCTGTTTTGCCATTTCCTTCTTTTGGAAATGATTTACATCATAAAAAAATAGTTTGTGAATGACTCAATTATGTATGCTATTAAGCAAGATTCAGAATGTATGCTGGAGAAATTGATGTCCTGAATGTATGTTGTACTATGAAAACATGCAGAATTTGTACAGTGTAATGTTATGAAAAATTAAGAATTTGACCTGAATGTATGTTGTGTTATGAAAACAATCAGGATCTATGTATGTGACAATTCTGATATATAGTTGGTGTTCAATCCAGAACAAAATAGTATGTGAAAATCCTGATATATAGTTGGTTGGCAGTACAGATATTACATGACTGCAACTAGAGGCCCTACTCCTGAAACAAAAAAGACTCCTTAAACATATATATTACATGACATGACTCCTGATACAAAAAAGACTTGTTCAACATCAAACTGGAGGCCCTGCTCTGCCTTTTTTAGCCTCCTTGTATGCAGCTAGATTGAAGACACAATGTTGTGGCAAGTTTGTAACTTGTTTAGGTGGAACAAATGGAGTAGCAGCACTTCTCTGAACCTTTGCTGATCTAGGCTTGCTGGCTGGAGCACTTCTCTGAACCAATGATCTTTGTTGTGACACATGCAATGAGCTTGGTTGTGAACTTTGTTATATTCTGCTTTAGTTTTTTAAATATGTTAGGACATATGATTCCTGACCATTTCAAACACTTGGTAATGCACTCTTGTATCCTCACCATAATTTTGCATCTTATCCACTCCAGCATAGAAAGAATAGGTAGATATCTTGATTCCATGATCCAATTGTTGAATGACTCACACATGTTATTGTCAACTGAATCACAGTAGCTTCCCAATTTCATGTAAGCCCTACTCCAGTGAACTGGATCTGTGTTCATCATGTCCTTTGCTCCTTCAACCGTGAATTGAGCCAACCTTACTCTGTTATAGTTGAACAGAGCCCTGTTAGGAGCCTTTGCACATCTCCAGAATCTCTTTTGCAAATCTTTGTCATTATGTTTTTTCTTCCAGTTTGAGTAAATGTGCCTTGCACACATCCTATGTTCTGCTTTTGGAAGAATATCCTCTATAGCCCCTATTAGTCCTTTTTGCTGATCTGAGATGAACACCCACCCATCCCCTTGATTGCTGATTTTGAGGTCTCTGTTTAACTTCTCAACAAACCAGAACCAAGACTCATATGTTTCTTTTTCGACGACAGCCCAAGCTACAGGGTACATCTGATTGTTGGCATCTCTTCCCAAAGCAACAAGTAGCTGACCAAAGCAAGCTCCTTTGAAGAAACATCCATCAAGTCCTATAACCTTTCTACAGCCAGCTAGAAATCCTTTTTTAATAGCACCAAAGCACATGTAAAACCTCTCAAAAACATGCTCACCATCTTTCACATCATCTGCCAGTTTGATAGCAACAGTGCTACCTGGGTTAGTTCTCAGCAATTCCAATTGGTAGTCAAAAACCAAGGAATATTCTCCTTTGGTGGTATCTTTGTATTTCTCCATCACCAATTTTTTGGCCCTTTTGCATTGTGCAATAGTGACATCTGCAAACATGTCCTTCAAAACAGTTTGCTTCAAGTTTTCCAATTTCCATGTTGGATTTGCTTTTATCAGTGTTGCATACCTCTTAGCAATAACTACAGATGTCACTAATTTGTTGTCTCTTCTTGGAATACAATGATGCTCATCTACAAATGTTGATACTTGCAACCATTTGTGTCTAGTGGTCCTTGATGCATAAATGACCCACTTACATCCAGGCCAAGAACAGTATGCTCTAACTTTGTCATGTTCATCTTTGCTGAACAACAAATGCCTGTGAGTTTTAATTCCATAGGAAATCACTGCTTTCTTCATGTGCTCTCTGCTTCGGAAAACCATGCCAAGTTGAAAGTTGGGTTTTTCAGCTTTGCTATCAAACCTAGGCCACTTGCTCTTCCTTCTTACCATAGTGGTACCTCCTTCTCCATCACTTTCTTCATCATAAGAGAAATCATCCTCGTCAGAGTCAAAATATGGAGTTTCGAAACCAGCATCCAAATCCTCATCAGATTGACATTGCACTTTATTGTCTTGCATTATAATTCCACTTCTCTGTCCAAGCTTCTTAGCTCTCTCATTCCTCCTAATCTCTCTTGCAAGTTTTCTCAGTTCCTCTGCCTCTGAATCTTCTCCAGAACTACAATCAGGTATTGGTTCATATTCAGTGTCCTCTTCATCAGATTTGTCAACAGGAGGTGCTTCTATTGCTGGAACATGTTCAGTTGCAATCTCATGATCGACACTAACTGGTGTAGCAACAGGAGGTGCTTCTGTTCCTGGAACATGTTCAGTTGCAATCTCATGTGCCACTGCCCTTCTTCTGACTTGCAAATTAACAGGTCTAGCAACTTCATCTGCAGTAAAGTGTGCCTCCAACTCAGTAGCACTTCTAGAAACTTCTCTTTGTGTTTCATGAGCAGATGATGCACTAACTTGAGCACTTCCAGCGGCACCTTCCACCTTTTGAAGGAACATCTCATCAACCACTGCAGTGTCAACAACTTGCACACTAATAAGTGGTAGTTTTGTCCCTCTGTGCCTAGAGTAAGTTTCTCCTACATTTACTGACAACAGACCTGCACATATGTCAATCTGTTCATCACCTGCACATATGTCAAATTGCTCATCACTAGCGGATAACATGGTTTGTTCTTGGTGCATTTCTTTATCACTGTCAAAGTTTTGCTGAATTGGCATGTCCAATTCTTCAACAAAAACATCAGCATAGCCATCTATTATTTCAATGTCCATCCTCTTCACTGACTCATCATCACATATGAACATCAGACCATCATTGAGGTTTTTTCCTGGAGGTAACCAATGCAATTTGTAGGTGTAAGTACCTTTGCCGTGACCTCTTTCCACCTGATACATATCTTCTGCATAGTTACGTAATTCTGAATAGGACAAATAATCCCTTGGGATGGGCAATTCTACCACCAATTCCCCAATGTAATCCAGCTTTCCATGCACTTGCTAAAATGTTCCATAATAGTGAAACCT
The DNA here is from genome assembly GCF_018294505.1 of Triticum aestivum. Taxonomy (NCBI): domain Eukaryota; kingdom Viridiplantae; phylum Streptophyta; class Magnoliopsida; order Poales; family Poaceae; genus Triticum; species Triticum aestivum. The sequence goes on from NC_057810.1 coordinate 656,313,663, forward strand.
GACAAAGAAGCTGTCCAATGGATCGGGACCAGGTGAACCTACAAATTGAGACACAAAGAACTAACATTTAGAGAAAAATTCCTATTGCGAAATACCAAGGCAACAAATCCAAACAAAAACACTTCATTTCAGACAAGCATAGCAGATAATTTACTCTGAACTAACATAAAAACAGCGCAAATTCAGTTCATTCAGACAAAAAAGTGTACTTTTCTCCTAAACCAAAAAGGGTAGTCATCTACAACAAATCTCCAGCAATGGGAGTTCATTCAGCCCCATTTACTATGCACAATAGAGACTAGTTTGTCCTGCACCAGATTCTACACCTTTTTCCTAACGAAAAGATCTCTCTTTTCATGTACAGAACAGGGCATCACCTAAAATGCACTTGAACAGGATAATCCCTCTTTTCACTTGAACAGGGCAGTTTGCTCTCATGCCACAAATCCTATCACTGCCACTTGAACAGAGCAAGCTGTTAGCGGCTGCTCTCATGTGGTACAGTAAAAACCACAACGAAGTTGGACAGTAGGCAAGCTACAGTTTCATGTGAGGAGGCTGACTGCGGAATGCGCATAAATTTGCACACCCCATTCCCCATTCCACTCACCCAAACCCACACCTCTGCGGGGCACGCGATCGTACACCGGCGCTCGTGATTCTGCCGACGAACGACACCAGAAACGAAGCAAAGGAGCAGCGGAGATGGAGGCGCACGCACCTGGACACATTGTTTCGTTTGGAGACAGGCAAGTAGCAGATGACGGCGGGCGGCGATGGCGACGCCAGACGGCGGCGACGACCGAGCCCTAGCGAACGGAAGAGCGATTCTGGAGGCAATTCTGGAGGCGAGGGGAAAAAGGAAAGAAAGGAAGGGGATGAGGGGAAAAGGAAAGAAAGAAGAGAGAGACAACTGGCTAATGGGACCCACTCAAAGTTTTTTTTGCCCTATCAGCATCTAATCAGCATCAGAGGAGACAAAACCGCTCAAGATTTGATTGAAACCACTAAAGGGTGCTATTAACCCGGTTTTAGTAATTTGAGGGTGCGATTTGTCCCGGTTTTGAGTTCAGGGGGGTATGTATCCCAGAGATTGGATTTGGGGGTGATTTGTATACTTCTTTCATAAAAAATGAACATGAGCTGGCCAATCGCGAAAGGGGTGTTGTGCGCCCTGTAGTGTTAACCCTATAACGGTCTCGTAGAGCACCACTGCAGTTTATTCTTTTTTAAAAATATTGTTGTTTCTTGTTTAGTTTTTAGTTTTCTAAAACAATTCGGCATCTAAAAAAAGTTCCAAATTTCAAAAAAAATAAAGGAAAAATATTCCTGAAACATAAAAGGTTCATCGATTAAAAAATAGTTCAGGATTTTAAAAATATTCTAGTATCGAAAAAATGTTCCAGATTTTAATAAAAAAATTGCGAAATACAAAAATGTACATATTTTAAAAAATCAAAAAAATAAAATTTTATCGTGAAAAAAGTCCATTGAATTAAAATATGTTCACTGATTCAGAATTTTCATGATTTCAAGAAACGTATCCTCAAACAAAACATGTTCCCTAAATAAAAAATACGTTCAAAATTTGTGAAAGATGAACATTTTTTTGTATTTTTATGAATAAAAATGCATATTGTTAATGAATTATTTTTTATATTTGAAGAATAAAACTGAAATGAATTTTTTTAATTATATGAACAAAATTTGATTTGAAGAATATTTTTTGAATTCGATGAACATTTTTGTATTATTCATGAATATTTTTTGAAATTGAAGAAAAGTTTTTATTTCAGTGAACAAATATTTTAATTGGATGAAAAATTGTGAATTTCATAAAATGTTCACCGATTTAAAAATATGCTCAAAATTCAAAAAAGTTCAGCGATTTGAAAAAATGTTCCCATATTTCTAAAAACATTGGAAAGGAAAAAGTGAAAGATGAAAAAGAAAGGAAAATGAAAAGGAAAAGAGAAAGGAAAAACGAAAATTAATGAGAAAGGAAAAATCAAATATGAAAAAGCGGAAAAAACGAAAGTAAAAATAAGAAGAGAAAAGAAAAGCCGAGTGAGAACGGCTAGCTGGGCCAGCCCAAATATAAGCAACGCGACTAGGGGGGCGTGCGTGCGGTCGCTTTTTGCAGCGACCCGCGTGCCGAATAGGATATGTTGTCGTGAATGTCTCGTCTCAACAAATAGGGAAGACATCCTTGTGTGTGGAATTAACCATGACATGTACGTCAAAGCCCCATGCGGCAGGAAATCCGACAAAGCAACTCAATTCAGTCTCACATGGAAACCGGTTTATGGGATATCGTTGGTTGGTTTGCCCTGGACCCATCAATGCTTTGCTTCCATGGCCATACTTACGCATGGCCAATCGATATGACAGCATAGTAAATACTTGAATCGTTCTGCTCATTTTTGAATGCACATGTGCTCCTTCCGAAAGATTAACAATATTGGATTACATGCAGGAAACATGATTTATGGGACCACATGGTATCAAAATGTTAATGTATAATAGTGGCCTATTTAAGCATGTGAAGAGAGAAACACATCACTTTTCTTGGAAAACAAACATCGTACACGGCTGCACACTTGCACCGAGCGAAGAGTAGAGCTCAATCATTCCTAGGATTATATAGGCATAATATGGAGTAGGGCATTTTGGAGACCGAGCTCCATGGAGCCCTTTGTTTTGAAAAATTCAAAATTCAAAATTTTCAGTTTTAAAATATTCTAAAAAAATACATATGTATGCAAGGATGTAAAGTGTATGTGTGAATTTTTTTTAGGATGAAACACCTTGATTTGCGAGCTGCACAAAAAAACCATGGACTTTAAAGATGAACAGTACATATGCTAAAAAGCCCCAGATTTGTCTTTTTGTGTAGCTCACATTTTAATATATTTCAACCTGAAAATTTGCACATATGTACATTATGTATCTAGGTATATGTGTATTTATTTTCAGAAGTTTTTGAAACAGAAAAGTTTGAATTTTGAAGTTTTCAAATGTAGGCCTTCATGGAGCTCGATCTCCATTTGGCATTTTTGCATAATATAATATGTAATGTGCACAAGTTTTGTAGTTAGTAGTCACTTTTTGAAACAACATTAAACCACAAATAACCTAGGACTTGGAAGCATTAGGATTGCGACTGCGCCAAATATGTTTGGTATGTGTAGTAACATCATGGTCATGGTTAGGACAAAAAGAGCTCAAGTTGAGTTTTGCATTGATAAATTGCCCTACTTGATGACACAAGTGTTAAGGCCCTTGACCTCGACAACTTCCAAACTCCACACTCTATTGGTATACTGTCAAAATGTGTTGTTAATTACCCGCAAAAAATGTGTTGTTAATTGAGTAGTAGTTAACTGGATTAATAGATTACGATGCATAGTTGTTGAAAGTGTGAGAACATTGAATGGGGTTGTTTTATCGTTGATCATTGGCCTCTACATTTCTCATATTTTATTAGAGAACTAAAGGACGGTATATTCTTGCAGTTTATTATATTTACTCGGAAACTCAAGACTTTTGTTCAGAAAACCAATCCGACCACAGGAAAATAAACACGGTCACCATCAAGAAGAAGCCACCACCGGAAAATACAATATGAGTCCATGCACATTGGCATAGCCTTGTCAATCCTTATAGCGACACGAGATGGTGGCCAAAACGATGTAGCAATAGAACAGTGGGGTAAATCTAGGTAGCGGTAGGGGTGTTCTTTTGTGGTCTCATGCACTGTCATGATCGACCAGGAGACATTGGGTGCTAGTTGTGGTTGCCTTCCTTGAATGTTATTGCGGAATTGGACCACAGAGCCAGTAATCACTAACGATGTTTTGTATCTTGTTACCGCTTTTTTGATCATGCTATTTGTGACGCCAATGATGAAAAATCTCTTTCCCCGTATGAACGGAAAGCGTGCAAGTGCCTGAAATGGGTGCCAATGTTCGTGCATTATGTGGAGGATCATCCACCCTATTAGAATTCAGATATGAATTGCCCACATAATGTACCCTAGCTATCCTTCTTGACTATGCACTTGTTATTCGTGCATTGAAAGCTTGTTATTCATGCATTCTAAAAACACATGGAGTCCTATAATGAAATAAAATGTGCAATAGTTGCACAACATCCAACATCTTATTAAACCAAACAATTGTACAACGAGTGGTTGCCAATATTACTCTGTTTTAGTAGTGAAATATTGTTGGATTTGACTTGCAGAAGTCAAAATCATCAAATTCTTATGCAAAGTAGCTTTCCACGTCTATTTGGACATTTTGCTGGCTATCCTAATGTTGCATTCAGCAAATTCAAGTTGTTGAGAAAGTTTTACCTTCACAACCTTCCACTTCAGATAAATCAATCAATCAATGTCTCTCCCTCTCTCTCATCTATCACTCTTTTGTGTCCATCCTTCCTAAGCACATTGGGAGGTGTTTTATAGGGGCGTTGGTTGGTTGTGGGTTGGGCCACTCTCAGTAAAAAGAGAAGGGAGAGAGGGAAAGTTAGGTGTGTGCAGCTCCGTCTCTCTCCCCCTTTGTTTACTTTTCCTTTTATAATTAAATGTAAACATAAACTTGGAGGAAAAGAAAGAGAGGGTTAGAAGAAGAGTTTGTGCATGAGACAAATTTCTCTAGACTTGTAAGAATGTGCTTGATTCAGGAAAATTCAAAAGAGACATGCTGAAAAGTTTCGAATTCAAACACATTTTAATTTGATTCAAATGAGTTGAACTAGGATTTGGAGTTTTGGATGCCCAAAAATTATGAAGCTTTTGGGGTAGCTTGGATAAATGCAATAATGATTTATGAGCAAGGTTTGGGGGCCAAACTGAAAATAATTTTGGCACTGCAATTTATAAAAGCTTTAAAGGAAAAGATAGAGAACTCAAATGGAAAATAGCTGGAAGTCTCAAATGGCTTTATGAAAATGTCCCAAGTTTTCAAAATGGTGTAAAACATTACTTGAAAAGAAAAGCAAAATTAAATCCTTAATCATCCATAAATAAATACATTACAAATATAGTAAAAATATTGCTTCCTTTTTCCCAATGTGAATTGCTCGTATTTGTAGCAGGGATAGTGCACAGTTGACTAGCTAGCACCGTATGCACGTGCACTCTAAATGAGGGAAGGTAACATTTGACGTTTGATTTGTTTGTTTTTTTCACATATCAAAATGCGTAAGCTTCCCCATAAAAGTTTACAGGTCGCATTTCGGTGTGACAATAAACATATCTTTTTAAAAAAATGACATTTACAATGTTCTTTTTTGGCAAGCAGGAGCATATGCTCCCTAGAGCCAAATTGGATTTCACGGTCATTGTGTTTAATATGTTCATCGTGCTTTATATTTTTGGATTAACTTATGTAAAAAAAATTGCTCCCTTTTTTCCAATGTGAATTGCTCGTATTTGTAGCAGGGATAGTGCACAGTTGATTAGCTAGCTCCATGTTTCACGTGCACTCTAAATGTGGGAAGACGTAGGTTGAAGATTTGCCGCACCCCGATCGACCGCGACGGTGGCCGGTCACCGTCGACGTCGATCGCAAATGAAAAGTTGTTCCTTGGAGGGCACGATTGCATGTATGGGAGCTCGAGCACACATGCATCGACCCGCTTGCCGGTCTGTCTGCCATTAGCCGGCTCGCCTAACTACCCAAACCAACATCATCGATACGGACACGCAATTGCATCGTGTGATCAATGAGGGCCCCTTTCGTCGTTGCCGAGATGAGGTTCCATATACAACGAACGGATGGATTGACCTGCCCGATCTCATCCGATTGGTACATTGCACGCATGGAGCTTGGCATGCATGGATTGCCTGCAACGGAAGACACACAAGCTAGCAGTGCCGTCCGGCAGCGGTCACTCCACGTCCACGTATGCCCGCCATGCGTGCAAGTGTGTGACAGTGACTAAATGTGATCGAGCTCCGCTAAACTTTATCGTCACTAAGCTTATCGCCTCGTTGCACGGCTCTGCTCAAGACACACGCACGCATGCACCGTGTCGTGTGGCCGACGATCAACGGAAAGTTTTGGACCCATACCCAGTACGTGCCTGTCACCATTACGGAACCATATAACAGAACAGAGTTTTGACGTGAGACGTGCACGGGTGTCTCCGTGGCATGTAGAGTACACTGCAAGTGTCGCTTTGGATTTGTGTTCATGTGTTGGGTATGTCTCCGGACGTGCGTGCTTTTGTCAGGATGCAGAAAAGAGTGGCATATGCATACTGTACCGTGTGTATCAACACGGGGGATGCCAGGAAAGATAACGTTGCTGTGTCACTCTTCGGAGTATAGTGGTGAACATTGCTTGTTCCTGACAGGAAAAAGCACACTTTTTCCCATCACTCCAAACCCAATGTGGGCTAAGTGCCTAGCCTAACTAGTTAACATCATGCAATATATTAGGTGCCATGTGATGCAGCGATGGGTAAGGCCCAGTTCTTTTGCCAGAATCTGGGGATTCTCCCAGAATCCGACCGCTACCCAGCTTCTCTCAGAATATTTGTTTTACAATCCTATGTAGTTATAGTCTAATTAGATAGGACTGTAAATTAAATGAAGCTCAAAGATTCTGGGAGAAGCTGAGTAGGGTTGGATTCTAGGAGAATCCCCAGATTCTGGCAAAAGAACTGGGCCTAAGTAATGTGACGCGAAGAGAACTATTTCCACGTATATACGCGTACACGCATGCGTGATCCAGTGGCACGAAACTCTAAATATATATTTTGCCAGCACCAAAACTCTCCGAACGATTTTCCTCACCCATATGTATATGCGTGCACGCATACATACTTCTCGCGAAAAAAAATGTATGCACGCACGCACACGTCACGTCAGGCCGTGGCATCGGAGGCACTGTGCGTTTACGCGTACTATCATCGGCACGTGAATCATCAGCCGGCGAACGTGTATGCTCTACAATACATTTCCTCTCGCTTTCGCGTGCAAGACTCACACGAGCAGTACAGGTCACGTACAGCTACCTAGTTGGCCTATTGGCTTGTTGCATCGCCACGGCGATTGAGCGCTCTTCAACTCTCCAACGCTAAACCGTCGAGGCCGACCCGGGTATTAACTAGGGACCATGTGAAGAATTCGGATGAAAAATACTGGCATGTCGCGAATGTGCTTGTGGACACGAAAGGTCGCGGCGATTTCTTCGTGTTTATACGCGCGGTTCATTTATATATGTAGCATTTGATGTGATAACTTAGTACAGAAAATCGGAGGGCAAGGAGCGCATGGACATTTTCAAGATTATCATTTGGCTGTTGAGTGGACTTGATGGCCATTACTTGGTTGGTTAGAGAAGCTACACACATGCTAATACAATATCTATGAAAAGAATGAGTACTACCACCACTTGGTATTTGGTTATTTTAAAAAAATCGAATTTCCATAGAAAAAATATTGCTAGTATAAAAACATAAAAAAATGGTTGACAAAACATCAAAAAAATTGCCAATAGTTTTTGTGGAATATACTTCTAATTGTTTTTATGGAAGACAAAATTGTTTGCATTAATATTTATTTAATGGTACAGTAAAAAGTAGTCACAAAAGACCTACATTCCGGACAAGTGGAGGTAACTTATACCTCCTCGTAACGAGCCTACACAATTTTACTATAGTTGACGCCATGCAAGTTGATCATTTTTTTTAGAACAAACCTCAAAAAGAAAAAAAGATGGCCGGCCCCAGCGAGGGCTCCAGAGTCCGTGGCCGCAGGCTCGCGGCGTGGTGCGCCCCCGCACCGGGTCGCAACGCATCGATGGCCCAATCATTGGCACGCAGGCGCCGAGGCTCGTCCAGCCGGACCGCGCCGCGTGTCGGGTCAACGGCTCCGGCTCGGCCTCCCCAGCTGGCCCCGGGCTTGACTCGGCCCCTGCGCTGACATATTCGTGGGTCGATCGCGGGGTCGGATTCCGCGGCTCGATCGCACCGCTTTTCTTTTTTTGGTTCTGCGAACGGTTCGTGTGGTCTCCAGAGGGCTTCTTCTCCGTATTTGAATTTGCAGCAAATTCATCCGCGGTGAACTGGTTCTTTTTTCCTGCTTTTCTTCTTTATTATTTCTTTTGTTTAAAATATAAGAACGTTTTTAATATTATATTGGTGTAAAAAACGTTCTTATATTATGAAATGGAGGGAGTAATTTTTTGTTTATTTAACGCAGAATGTCTATTCCCAGCCCTGTCACTTCATTTGGGTGATTCTGTCGTAAATTATGGAAACAAAAAAAATCTATGAAGACAAAAGGAAATAAAACTAGTGCTAATATATCCTTATTTATTTTTGGCTGGTGCTACGAATCAACCGGCTGATGCAAAGAAATTTTAAGCCGCCTCACTGACCGTGTGATTAGTCTGACCACACCGTTGGATCCCTTTCTCTCGCATGTTCGAATGGTCAACGCACACACTTCTTCCTCCTCACATCACACAACCAGTCCGCTCTCTGCTTCAATCTCGTAGCGCCCGAAGCCGCCGACGAGCACAACATCGGAGCACGGGTAGCCGCCGGCAATGCTTCAGTTATCGTCGCCAGTTCGTTTCACTTCTCGCGCGCGCGAGTCTCGATCTCGACGACGCCGATGCCACCGCGCCGCCGTGTCGTCGCCCCCGCCGCCCGTC
>NC_057810.1:656682322-656689365 GCF_018294505.1 Triticum aestivum
GAGACGGTGGCGGGGAGGTGCTCGGCGACGGAGGTAGGGCGGTGAGGGCGGGCTCAGGATCGAGAGGCGGCGCTCCTGGGCGGGCTCAGGGGCGGTGAGGTCGAGTGCGGCGGTGGAGAGGTCGAGGGCGGTGATGGTGTGGTCGAGCCCGACTTGAGGAGGCGGCGGCGGTGAGGTTGGGCGGCCTTGGGCGGAGGCGGTGAGGATGAGCGTGGTATCAACGCCGGCAGAAGACGGCGGCGAAGTGGGAGCGACGGTGAAGTGGGGGAGACGGCGGCGAAGAGTGGGGTGAGGGATTTGGTTGAGAAGTGGTGGGCGGGGGAAACCATTTTTTGGGTTAAGTCCAAAATAACGGTAGCGCGTTAGGCAAAACGCGCTATAGCTAAGTTAGCTATAGCGCGTTTCACAAACGCGCTACTGCTATTCTTCATCCCTTTTTCCCTTTTTCGTTTATTTTTCTTTACATTATATATTTTTCCTTTCTCCTTTTTCTATTTCTTTCATTTTCATTTACTTTTCTCTTTGTTTTTCATTTTATTTTATTTTCGTTAGCAGTAGTGCTCTACACGTAAACGCGCTGCTATAAGAATATTAGCGGCAGCGCGTTTCTGAAAGATCACGACTACTATGTGTAGCCCATCGGCTTAGTGGTCGAAATTTTAGTAGTAGCGAGTTTTCAGCGAGACGCGCTACTGTTATATATGCATCTGCAGCGCGCTTATTTGGCATGCGCTACTGCTGCCTAGCAGTAGCTAGCTTTTTAACAAGCGCTACTGCTAAAGTTCTGTGTATAATGTTTTCCCTAGTAGTGAAAGAAATGGGAGATGCAGTGGGAGACAAGTTGGAGAAGTTATCGATGTGGACCTGGATGTCCATGGTGATTCAATGGGAGTTTTCATGTGGATTAAAGTGAGAATAGATATCACAGTCCCAATTATGAGGTTTTTAACATTCTATATTGGGGAAGAAGAAGAACATGAACCAGTAAATGAAATGATACTTGGGGGAGACGATGAAGAGGAGAAGAGGAAAAAGAAGAAAGAAAATGCAGAAAAGATTGTCTCTCTTATATATGAGTATCTACCCGACTTTTGTTATAGTTGTGGAATTATTGGACACACTGAAAAATCCTGCCCAACTAGATCCAGGGGAACAGGGTCTAGGCAGTTTGGCCCATGGCTGCGTGCAATCATGCATAAGGGAAGCTCCAGTGAAGAAAAGAGTAGGAGCTCTGATGATAAAGGAAAATTTTGGACAAGCAATAGTGCAGGCAATAAAGGGAACAAGCAAGGTAGTGATGGACCATCCTGGAGAAGGAGTGCAGTAAGTAGAGAGGAAGATGGAGGATCAAGAAATGAGGAGGGTAAAGAAGTAACGAGTCCCCTCAAGTTAAAACATGTTATGGACTTGAAAACGATAGAGGACAAGAGCTTAAATGTTGATGGTAAATTCCCAGAAGCACCTCCTGAAAGTAAACTTAAATTGAAAGCGGAGTCAAGCAATTTTAAAGGTAGGAATAACAATGATACACATATTAATGAGGTTTCAAAAGAGCTAGCGAAGGAAATTCCTATACAAAAGAAGGAAGAGGTTCAGAAAGAGGGTAATAAATTGAAGAAATCAGTGAAAGGTATAAAACAACATACTTTTAAACGTCTTGAGAGGAGGAATGATAATGCGCAGATTCAGCCATTAAGGATAGAACCAAAGAAAATGAATGTGAACTTAATATTAGTTGATGAAGAGGTAGATCTAACAAAGAGGGCAAAGATGGAGATTGATGGGGATGACGAGAAATTGGAAAACACAAACTCTAATGAGGGAAATGCTGGGCTGCAAGGACAGCCCGACGAATCAAAATGAGGATTACAGCCTAGAACTATCGGGGATTGGGGAATGGCCCGGCAGTGAGAGGTCTTCTGGACCTCCAGAAGCAGGTAGACCCCGATGTCCTTTTCTTGTCTGAAACAAAGATGGCCGAGAGAGGAATGGAAAAACAAAAGTGGATGCTTGGCATGGGAAATATGATTGTCAAGGCATGTGATGGGAAGAGTGGTGGTTTGGCATTACTGTGGAAAAGAGAAATAAATCTTGAGTTGCATAACTATTCAAAATATCACATTGATGTTAAAGTGGTAGAAAATGATGGTTTTAGATGGAGGTTTACAGGAATATATGGAGAACCAGCACGGGACAAAAAGTGGAAAACATGGAGATTATTGAGGATCCTAAATCAGCAACTAGACCTCCCTTGGATGTGTGCAGGTGATTTCAACGAAATCTTATATAGTCATGAAAAGAAAGGAGGAGCGGCTCGGATGCAAAACCAGATGGAGAACTTCAGAATGGCATTGTATGAATGTGGCTTACGTGACCTGGGGTATAGAGGAGACAAATTTACTTGGCGTAACCACAATCACAATGCCAATCTCTATATCAAGGAAAGACTAGATCGTGGTGTGGCATCAAGAAACTGGTGCTCACGTTTTCCCTCATTCAAAGTCATGAATGGTGACCCAAACCACTCAGATCATAGGCCAGTAACTGTACTAATACAAGGATCAAATAATTCTAGAAATTACAGAAGCGGGACTCACAGGTTTAGATTTGAAGCTAAGTGGCTACAAGAAGAGGATTGTGAAAAGGTGGTCAATAACGCTTGGGATACAGCCAGGTTTCGAGGAGAATGCAGTGTATCCCAACTACTAAAGTCCATAGCCAATGATCTTCAGGACTGGGACTCAAACACTTTAGGAGACTTGTCAAATAGAACTAAAGCCCTGAAAAAAGAACTGGAAGATGTAAGACGAGGAGATATCAGTCAAAAACAAGTATCCAGGGAGCACTTCTTGAGAGATAAACTGGACCGCCTAGAAAATCAGCTTGATACCTTTTGGAAGCAAAGAGCTCATGTCAAGTGGCTTCAGGCAGGGGACAAAAATACTGCTTTTTTCATGCCTATGCCTTAGAGAGGAAAAAGAAAAACTCATTAAACAAGCTAAAGACTGAAGATGGGCACTGGGTGGAAGGAGATGAACATCTAAAGGAATACATCGCAAATTACTTTTTGGGCATGTTCTCCTCTACGATAAGACAAAGTAATGAGGCTATTTTGTAGTGTGTTCAGCCCAAAGTTATTGAGGAAATGAATGCCATCCTGTGTGCTGAATATACAGAAGAGGAAGTAAAAACTGCACTAAATACCATGGGTGATTTGAAAGCTCCTGGACCTGATGGGATGCCAGCTATATTTTTTAAACGTTTTTGGCAGACAGTAGGAGAACAAGTGACAAAAGAGGCCCTAAATGTACTGAGAGGAGGAAAAATGCCAGAAAACTGGAATGACACCTTAGTAGTTCTTATTCCAAAGAAGGCCAAGCCTGAAATGATAAAGGACCTGCGACCCATAAGCCTATGCAATGTAATATATAAGAGGGTGTCCAAAGTAATCACCAATCGCTTAAAAATTATACTTCCTGACATTATATCCCCAAACCAAAGTGCCTTTGTACTGGGACGTATGATATCAGACCACATCCTCTTGGCGTATGAATTAACACATTTTTTGCATAGGAGACGGAATGGATCGGTTGGCTATGCAGCACTCAAATTGGACATGAGTAAGGCATATGACCGGGTCGAATGGGGATTCTTAAGGGACATGATGTACAAACTTGGTTTTGATGGTGGTTGGGTTCAACTGATAATGAAGTGTATCACCATTGTTAGGTACCAAATAAAAGTAAATATAGATTTTACGGATGTAATAATTCGTCAAAGGGGCTTGAGGCAAGGGGATCCACTATACCCTTATCTATTCTTATTATGCGCGGAAGGCTTCTCGGCCATGTTATATGATGCTGAACAGAGGGGAAGTTTAAAGGGAATCAAAATCTACTGTGGAGCTCCTAGCATTAGCCACTTATTATTTGCGAATGATTCACTGTTGCTAATGGAAGCAAATGGAAGCAACGCTCACGAGGTGAAACGCATCTTAAATATTTATGAGGCTTGTTCTGGGAAAATGATTAACAAGGACAAATCGACAATTCTCTACAGCAAGAATACAAATGACTGGATAAAGAATGACGTGAGACAAATACTGGATATTACAACAGAAGGATTATCCTCAAATTACTTGGGACTCCCAACATATATTGGCAAATCAAAAAGGAAGAGCTTGGAGTATATAAAAGACAAAGTCTGGAAGAGAATACAGGGTTGGAAGGAGAAGATGTTATCAAAAGCTGGAAAGGAAATACTTATCAAAGCAGCAGCACAAGCAATCCCAGTATATGCAATGGCTTGTTTTGACATAACCAAGTCCTTGTGCGATGACTTGAGCTCAATGATATGCCGGTACTGGTGGAGTCAAGTGGATAAGCAAAGCAGAATGCATTGGATTTCTTGGGATAAGATGTCGAAACCAAAAAAGGATGGAGGGCTGGGTTTTAGGGACTTACATTCCTTTAATATAGCTATGTTGGCTAGGCAGGACTGGAGAATTATACAATACCCTTCATCACTATGTGCCAAAGTACTCTCAGCAAAATACTATCCAGGAAAATCAATTTTGGAAGCTACTATGAAGAATGGCATCTCTTATGCGTGGCGTAGCATTCTAAAAGGGGTGGAGTTATTGAAAAAGGGCATTACATGGCGAGTTGGAGATGGGGAGAGCATCAAGGTGTGGACTGATCCATGGATCCCAAGAGGAAGCACAAGAAGGGTCATATCACAGAGAGGAAACAATCTTATAACTAAGGTGGTTGAACTGATTGACCTGAGCACAAACTCGTGGGACATGGAACTAGTCCAACAAACTTTTATGCCAGATGATGCAAATATTATCTTGCAGATCCCCATCCATGAACACTCCAGGGACTCTATAGCTTGGCACTTTGATAAAAAAAGGTATATTTTCAGTGAAATCTGCCTACAAGGTGGCAATAGTCACCTGAAATCATGAATCTTCGTTGGGACTGACATCTTCCTCTAGTGCAGATGGAGTAAACAGCAAATTTAACTGGAATAAAATATGGACTCTTCCCCTGCCAGGCAAAGTGTTGCATTTCCTATGTCGAATGACAACCTACAGCCTTCCTCTACGAATGAAGCTACATCACAGAGGTATAGAAACAGACACCCGATGCCCTTTGTGCTTCAGATTTGATGAAGATGGAGGCCACTATTTCCTTAAATGGAGAAGAGTAAAAGACATTTGGGGACATGTTAATCTTGAACATGTCAGGCTTCGGCTACTTCCATGCTCTGATTCACTTCAATTCATGGAAGAATTTTTTGCTCTAAATGAGGAAGATAAGTTAAAAACATGTCTTCTCCTATGGCTATGGTGGCACCAGAGAAATAAAGCTAATGCTAGTGATGCAATTAAATCAAATGAAGAGATTTACTTCTTAATTAATTTATATTTAGCCAATGCCTTGAATGGTTTACAGGGAACCAAATGCACAGGGCAAAGCACTATCCCGAAACGGAATCCACCTCCAGCTGGTGTACTGAAGATAAACACAGATGGTGCTTTCCATGTGGATAACTTAACAAGAGGTTGGGGTTTCACCATCAGAAATGAAGAAGGAATGCTAATTGCTGCTGTGATGTTTCATGCTGTAAAGGCAGCTATTCAGATGGGGTGCCAGCGAGTTATAATTGAAACTGACTCCTTAACGTTGAAACAAGCTGTAACCTCTGATGCTTATGGTTCCTCCCAACTAGGTGCTGTCTTTAGAGACATTAAGTTTCAGTTTAGAGTTGGGTTCATGAATGTTTGTGTTCAACACTGTCCAAAAATGTGTAATCAAGTTGCGCACGCTTTAGCTGCGCATGGCGCAATCATGAGTATAGGTACATGTGAAATTTGGCTTGGCCAGTTTCCAAGCTTTGTATCAGACTGTGTAGATGGTGATCTTTCCAGCCAAGCTATCTAATGGAATGCAGTTTTGTGTTCCAAAAAAAAAGATTGCCATGAAGAGAGCAGCCAGTGCACATCTCAACCACCCTAGTCTACACTTTTTAAGATAATATGACAGGTCTCCAATGCCCAGCTCTGATTGAACAAGCCAAGAACCAGGAAGTCGGAGACAGGGAGAGCAGCCAGCCGATTCTCAAGTTTTAAGTCTTTAGCTCGAAACCTCTCTCTTCCATGATACACTAGTACATTGTACTCTCCGTTGGATAATGTATTATATTTGACATGCATGCTTTCCATATTTCACATTTGACCAGTAATTACTTGACAGCATATTTGCGGAGTTTGTGTTCCAAGGCAATCTTCTACGGTTGTGATCATGTTTTCCACATTGAGATGTTACCCCCTTCGTCTTCTTTGGGTGATGCAATGAATTTTCTTGCTGGAAAACTCTTTGAGATGTTACTCCTTGTATTCTTTAGTTTCTGTTTCATGTCCTCATGTACATGATCAGGCTGTGTGTCTGTCTCTGCAGCTCAAAGATTCAGCAGTGCCCTGCCCTGCTTCGCAGTTGCTGCTGTTTTCAAATGGGCTACTACCATTGCGAAAAAGCTAATTAACTCGCAAACTCTAACACTTGTATGTCATTCCGATTGTTATTTTGTCAAGGAGACGTTCTCTGTTTCCTGAATGAAGATGACGCTGATAGGTTCAGACCCATCCTTAACTCAGCGATACATCTCTTGAGGAGACTCTGATGCATTTGTTCGAAAGTTTCACAGGTGCTTCAGTAGCAGATTGGGTACTTGGGTGTCCTTGCTGATAATGGACGCCAACACTCTCTTGTTGAATGGCCTCAAGGTGCTGATGCACTGCATGATGGTGGTGACGATACTGCATAACAGGGGCCTCTTATTGCTCGCATCAGTATGTCAACAAGCAAAAACCCAGGGACATCACCAAATACGAGAGTTCTCAAGTTAATTTTCAGACTTTTGAGCTACATTATACACTGTCTGCAGTGGACGTCCATTTTCAGAGTTTCAGTTGACATGCCCTTTCGCGATGGCAGTTGACATACCCTTTTCTGGTTGTTTCGATGCAGGTGCTTATT